>NC_026005.2:39031950-39326177 GCF_000442705.2 Elaeis guineensis | reverse complement strand
ATTAGCAGATTGAATGCCTTAGTAAACTTGACTTTTCATTGCGTGAACAGTTAGACAATGATGCTATCCTCAATTCGCTATCAAAATTCTATCTACCCTTTCTCAGTCATTATAGAATGATAAAGCCTGCAATGAACTATCATAATTTTTTAGGGTTACTGCAGACTTTTAAGAAGGACCACCAGCTCCAGAAAGAGCCGATAAATTTAGTGGGAGGTTTATCAGCAGGTCGTCGATCTTTTAGGAGAAGAAAGAAGAAAAGGTGCAGAAATCATGTGCTGTCGATCCTAAGTAGAGCAAATTATCAAAAATTGACAAGAGCCAAGAAGAATGCTTCTTCTGTAAAAAGATGGACCATTGAAAAAAGAATTGTCCTACTTACATAGCCATCTTTGACCCAAACAGGCCTAAAAATAAGAGAAAGAGGCAAACAGTTACTTCACAAGGTACTTATACGATAACTCTTTATAATTTCTCTGTTTGTGATACTACTACCTGGGTATTAGATACCGAAAGTCCGATTAATATAGATAATTTATTGTAAGGACTATAGATAAGTAGAAAGTTTAGAGAGGGTGAGTGGTTCCTTAACATTGGAGATGGAAGTCTTGTTCCAGTTCTGGCCTTGAAAACTTTGCAGCTTGTCTTTGAATCTAGTAGTGTCATGTTAAATGATTCTCATTATTGTTCCTTCTTTCTAATGAATGTCATCTCTGTAGGCTTTTTGGCCAAACTTGGTTTCAAGTTTATAATAAAGAATGATTTTTTTGATATCATTATGAATGATATTACAGTTATATATGGATAATTAAAATATGGTATATACATAATATCACAGTCTGTTAGTATAATGTACACAGCCAGCAAATATCCTAAGTTAGATAATGTCAGTGAATCTTATCTTTGACATTGTAGGCTTGGTCATGTGAACAAGAGTAGGATTGATAGGTTGATCAAGGAACGTGTCCTTGAAATAGATGATTTTGAATCATTGCCTACCTATGAATACTGTCTACTTGGTAAGATGGCTCAGTCACTTTTTAAGAAAAATATGAAAGAGCCAATAATGTCCTAGATTTAATACATACTGATGTATGCGGACCTATGAACATAAGTGCCAAAAGAGAATACTACTACTTCATTATGTTTAGAAATGACCTATCGAGGTATAGATATTTCTATCTTATGAAGCATAAGTCAGAATCATTTGAAATGTTCAAATGATTTCGTGCTGAAGTAGAGAAACTGACTGGAAAATGTATTAAGATCCTTCAGTCAGACTGAGGTGATGAATATCTCACCAGTAATTTTTTGACATATCTAGAAGAGAATAAGATTCTCTCACAATGGACCCCTCCTGGAACACGCCAACATAACGAGATGTCCCAGAGGAAGAATCGAATCTCTTAGATATGATCCGATCTATGATAGACTTTGCTAGTCTGCCAATCTTTTTTTTGGAGATATGCTCTAGAAACTGTCTCCTATATTTTGAATAAAGTATAGAGCAAGTATGTCAATAAAACTCCATATAAAATATGCACTGGGCGTAAGCCGGTGCTCTCACACCTTAGGGTCTGGAGGTGTCTAGCTTATGTCAAGTATTTAAAAAAAGATAAACTTGGACCTAAGTCTGATAGATGCTTATTCGTAGGGTACCCAAAGAAAACTAAAGGATACTACTTCTACCTCACTGCAGAGTAAAAGGTATTTGTCAGCAGTAGGACAGTCTTCTTGAAAAAGAGTTCCTTAGTGAAGGAGCTAATACCTGTAAAATTGAACTTGATAAAGTTCATGAGGTGGAAGGACCGACATACACAGAATTAGATTTGATTGGAGAATCAAATTCAGAGCCAGTAGAGGTGCCCTTAAGGGGATCCGATAGAGTACCGCATCAGTGGGATAGATATTAAGATTTCTTGATTTAGGACGGTGATCTCTGATTGCTGTCGTAGGCGATCAAAAATAAAAATCAACTCAAACTATATAGATAGGGTTAGTAGGGATCGTTTCCACAGAGATCTAGGGTGATTATCTTTTTTTAAAGAAAAAATAAAAGAGATTTATTTATGGAAGGATTAAATAAAAATTAAATAGCAAAAATTCAATTACAAATATAAATTAATTTGTGAAAGAAAATAAGTCAGAAAAATAACTCAAGAATTTTAAATCTACCATGCAAATTAGATTTATTTTTTTTTTATATTATAATATTAATTCTTATAATTAAGATATTAGCATAGCTTATCTTTAAGAGATACGGACTGTATCAGTAGATTACAGCTCATCTTATTGAAGTATAAACTATCTAAATTCATTTACAAGATATAAGATTTAATCTAATATACCACGATCTATCTCTCCAAAGTACGTACCATATCCAGAGATCACGGCACGTCAATAGAGGGTATAGGTCGTGTAAGCTATATCAATACCTCAAAAAAAAATAAAAAGATATAAAAAAAAGTATAATTTTATTACATAAAAATTAAATATAAGAAAAAAAATAAAAATCTATTTACAGACTTTATCGTATTCTTGGATTTGAAAGGATTTAGCCATGTATCAAGATCTCTAGCTCCATATTCTTCTCTTTCTCTTGAATCCCTAAATAATAAAATAAAAAATTCTTTCATTCCCGTTCGCTAACTGCTCGTGCTGCCACTCGCTCGATTCCTTTCTTCTGTTTCGGACTCCCGTATTTATAGAGCACAGCATCTTTGAGTTATAGGCGTCTACAGACTTTCAAATCCCACCATCTTCTATTTTGTTTGGGATTTTAAAACTTCCGCCACATCCCAGTGTCTTGTTTCGGGCTCACTTGAAATCCATATGAGAATCATACCAGTGTCGCATCCGCATACAAAGCCTTTCTCTGTTGCGTTTGAACCCGGGTCAAACCACCAAAAATCCCACACAAAGCCTCTGCCTCTTGTCTTACGCGAGATCCCAGCATCCATCAATACTTTGGGTTCCTGTGGGCCCAACCATTTAAACCACCAAAGGCCCACTTGATTTGTTCACTCCACACTCATGTTATAGGCCTAATCCATGCTCTCCAGCTCCTGTTGCACCCATCTCTTGCTCACTTGCTTTTGAACTACTGAAATTACTCTCCTGTGCCGCATTTAAACATTCATTAAGATCCACTGTAGATCATGTGAAGATCTTTTTTGGGCCGTTGTTTGGGCTGGCTTTTAGATGATTTTGGGCCCATCTTTGGATCACCATTCGGAATCCATTTTAAATTCAATTTGTTTTCAATTTTCTTTCTTTTAACCTGCAAATCGGGCTCTTGTATTGGTGATCATTTTTCTTACAAAATACAAGCAAAAAGAATCAATTCTTAAGGAATAAAAATTAACTAGTATATATTTTGATACTTTTATTAAGATATTTAATGTATTTATCACACCCCCAACTTGAATTTTGCTCATCCTCAAGTAAAGAAAGAATTTAGAATTAAACACCATTTAACTTAAAATTTCAAATTTCATCAAATAATTTTCAAAAGAGCCACTGATGTTCAGTAGAGCGTGAATGAGGTATGTCATTGGAGTATTAATACTAATCAATATAAGAGTTAAACTATGAACACTAAATATTTTTTAAACTTTTTCTAAATTATTTCTACCTTTATCTTCAAATCATTATCCTCGTATGGACAAGTATATTATTACTTCCATCCTTCATTTATTGATTTTTTTTTCTTCTTTTTTTTATTAATGTTGCATTGCTATTGAGTGTCTTAACCCCTTAAGCTTTCTGTTTGACCCATATAGCGAGTTTTCAGCCAATGACTCTCAAACCAGATGGCTTTAGGATACTAGGTATAGAATATCCCTCGGACCTACTTGCTCAAATCAAATAGGTTACAAGTTAAAACTAGCTTTAAACAAAGCTTCTTTGCCCTTCATACCTTTAGATGCGAAACTCAATGCTTGCTTGGGCAAAGAGGCCCGGTTACTCAGCATGAAGTATTTAAATTTTTTTTTTTGTTTAAAATATATATATGAAAAAATATATAGTTACCTTACATAAGCCCATAAGAAGTAAACTCTTTTTTGATGTTGGTAGAAAATTTAAAAATACTCAAAGAAAATTGTTTAAGTTCTAAACTTAACTCTTTATTAAGTTTTTTTAATACTTGATCCCTCGATATCTCATAAACTCTCTAACCTATACATCAATTTTCTTTTAAAAATGCTTGGTTTAACTTGATTTTTAAGTGTAATTAGGTACTTAAATACTAAATACTAACTTACTTGAGGACTTAAGAAATTCAAAAAATTTTATTATTCTCCTCCCCAACTTAATTGACATTGTCCTCAATGGAGTAAAAAAAAATAAAGGGTGCATAAAAATAGAAAGAAAAGGAGAGATGTCACCTGATCTAGAAGTCTTTTCAAAATTAGTTCTCCCTCCAACTTAGCCAATATTATGCTCAAATCCCTTCAAAAGATACGAAGCAAGGCTTGATTAAATTAAATAAAATATAAAGAAAGTAAAAAGTATAAAATTAAAAATTAAAAACTGGGTTGCCTCCCAAAAAGTGCTATGTTTATTATCTTCAGTTAGACTAAATTATTGATAGGTGCTTCCACATAGAGCAGTCTTTTATTCCTAAAAAAATGAAGAACAGTTAAAACAAAGTAAAAAAAATTTGAGTTGCCTCCCAAAAAGTGCTAAGTTTATCATCTTCAGCCAAACCATACTAATTCTACCTCACTTATCCCGTATCAAATATTGGATTGACAAATTCAAGTGGGTAAGGTGGGTGAGGTGAATTAAGCAGGGCATTAACCTCCTTGACTTAAATTTCTTCAATTGGTTCATTCAGAAAATTCATCTTTACAAGTGATTCGATAGGTGGTTGCTATTATGGATGAACTCTTTGATCACTAGATGAAAAAATTTCATAAGCTATTTTAAATTTTTGATCTGACCAAAAATTACAGTTAAAATCTTTTTCTCCTGGGTCAATGGTCTCATAGATCTCATCCTGGATCAAGTTTATATAACTAATTGATCCTTTTTGTTTTCAAGATTAAAAATATTAAGATCAATGGATATGTTTACAAATGAGAGCTTCATGAGTCCATTATGATAGTTGATCAGAATGTTGGTGGTTACTAAAAATGGTCTACCTAAGATGACTGAGATGTGACCTTTTGGGTCTGACACTGGTTCAGTTTCTAGGATCACAAAATTCACAGGATAAATAAAATCAGTGACTTTGATTAGCACATCCTCCACAACTTTCTTGGAGATTCTCACTGATCGGTCTGCCAATTGTAATGTAATTTCTATAGACTTTAATTCTCTTATCCCCAATTTCTCATAGATCGAATATGGTAAGATATTCACACTAGCTCCTAAGTCTAACAAGGCCCTATCAATGATGGTTTTTCTAATGACACATGAGATTGTAGGAGACCCTGGATCTAGATTGTAGGAGATCCTAGATCTTTGTACTTGACTGGCATGTGGCTTGAAAGATATGAACTCACACTAGCTGCCAAGAAGACTTTCTTAGGAATATTAGTGGTCTTCTTCTTTGTGCACAGGTCTTCGAGAAATTTGGCATATATGAAAACTTGTTGGATCATATCTAGTAGAGGGATATTTACTTTCACTTGTTTAAACATCTCTAAGATTTGATCCATATGGGCTGAGTGTCTGTTGGACCTATGTCTATTTGGAAAAAGAGCTACAGGATTAGAGGGTAATGTCTCGAATTGCTTAATCCTTGATGTAAATTCTTCAAGTGGCTTGGGTGGTTTATTAATCTTTATTGACTCCTTGACTTATTTGGATCATTAAACTCGATCTGATCGGTTACTTGCTTATGAGGTGATTTAGACAATGGGTCATCATGATCTTCAGGTGTACCGACATGATTGTCTACTTATTTTTTAGACCTTAAAGTGTGAATTAAATTTAATTGATTGATCTGGGCTCTTTGTTGTGGTCCTTGATTATTTTGAGTTCTAGGATTAGCCTTGGGTTGACTCGGTAGTTTATCTTTTTTCCTTTCACTTACAACCATGGCTAGTTGACCTAATTGAATCTCTAAACGGATAATAGCCTGGGTGTTGGAAGTTAAAAGCTGGCTTGTGGTCTGCATGAAGTTGTTTAGTATAGTGTTGGTGCTAGCAATCGATTTCGCTAGGATTTTCAGACTCTTTTATAGCGAGTTAAGCCTTTGATCATTGCTGAAACTTGATGGATTATTTGATGATTGAGGGGGTCTGGGGTTGGTTTGAGTGAAGGCAGGTCTATTTGAGTTTGACCTTTGTGATCAAAAAAAATTGGGATGGTTCCTCCATCCTGAATTGTAAGTTAGTGCATAGGGGTCATTTGTGGGTCTTTGATAGGCTGCATTCACCTGTGTTACTTCATTCTCGACTGGACCCATCAAGAAAGGACATCCTTCCATCGTGTGGTCTGTGGCATTATACCCATTGCAAGTGGTTGTTGCAACTTGGTTCACTTGGGTGTGTCCCTTGAGTTCTAGGACCTCTATCCTACGGATTAAAGATGCAAATTTAGCCTCTTCAGCTAGGGAAGGTTGAACTTAATATACACCCCCTCTTGACGGTGTGAGTCTATCGGGTTCTCTAGTTATCTCCCATTGTAGGCTCTTTTTTGTTAGGTCCTCTAGAAATTACCAGGCTTCTATAGGCTCTTTGTTCATAAATTGATCCTGACACATTGATTCTAACATGGTTTTAGAGTTTGGGTCTAGTCCTTCATAAATGATTTGGCACAGCCTCTAAGTTTCTATTTCATGGTGTGGGCATTGACTCAAAAGATTCTTAAAACAGTCAAAGCACTTCCAAAAAGACTCATCGGGTAAATGATAAAATTGATTAATTTCATTCCTAAATTTGGCAGCCTTATGGTGTAGAAAAATTTTTTTCAAGAACACTTTAACAAAACCCTCCCATGATGCTATGGATTGGTTAGGAAGACTGTATAACCACTTTTTGATACTATCCTTGAGGGCAAAGTTGATCAATCTAAGTTTTACAGTATCCTTAGTGAGCTGTTGAAGCTACATCGTGGTGCATACTTCCTCAAATTTTCTCATAAAAATGTATGCATCCTCAATTCCAGTGAATTTGAAAAGCATGTTTATGATCTAGGGTTTAATTTCAAAATTGGCATTAGTTTGTGGCAGTCGGATACATGAGGGTTGGGCTAACCCAACTGAATAGCAAAGATCTTTCAATTCCCGAGGTTCATGTTTGGGTTCACCCATGGTGGGCTTAAGGTCTACTGGACTAGATGTAAGGTTTGGATCTATTCTCACTAATCGACCAGATATCTTTGTCCAAAAAATTTGAGAATTTTTAGTTATTTTTGTAATTTTTTTTAAAGAGAAGAGGAAAGAGAGATAGATGAGAAGAGAATTCTAAAGATGAGAGCTTAAGGAGTCCTAAATCGAGAGATGATAGAGAAGAGTATTTTAATTAGGGTTAATGGTTGTAGATTAGTAATCAAGTTATGCAGTCAATTCTAGCTAAGGATAATCTTAGATCTAGATAGCTCCTAACTGCCAAGGTTGTCTTTGAGCACTCCAAGTAAAAAACTAGCCACTTAACTGACCAGATAAGTGTAAGATTGGTAGGGGTCCCCCGTTGCTTTCCTTAGACACCAACTGAGTTGGCCAGATCAGCGAACGGAACCAATTAAATAACTACCTTCCTTCAGGACGTAGTCTCTGAACCACTTTTTTAAACACCAGTCAAACAAACTAACCCTAACCTAGTCCAACTCTTTGGATCTCTTGTCCTATTGAACTCGAGAGTCCTTAGAGGCCAACGTATAATTGATTTTAAGTGAAGATTTAGGTCAATGCAATATGCAGGATGGTGGTTTGTGGGTCAAAAAAGGGTGATGAAATTCTCACCTTATTTTGTTTAGGGTTTGTGCCCTTAAGATGTTTTATGGAATTATGCAATCCAAGAAGAAAAGATGGCCAGATTTGGTAGTTAGTCAAGAGTAAATTAATTTGTTTCACTTTTTAGATTTTGTGATTAAGTATCTAATTTTTTAAGTAGATTATGAGATGTCAATGTAGAGATTTTTTTTTTTTTGAAGAAAGTAAGTTTGACTAAGAAACTAAGTAAGTTAGAAAGCAGAAAAAATAAGAAACTAAGAATAAGACTATTTTTTTTAAAAAAATAATCGTATCTAGATCTCTGATAACGGTGTTAAAATTTGATCGCTGTCGTAGGCGGTCAAGAATAAAAACTAACTCAAACTATATAGATAGGATGAGTAGAGATCATTTCCATGAGGATTTAGGGTAATTATTTTTTTTTTAAGAAAGAATAAAAGAGAATTGTTTGTAGAAGGATTAAATAGAAATAAAATAGCAAGAATTCAATTACAAATGTAAATTAATTTGTGAAAGAAAATAAGTCAGAGAAATAACTCAAAAATTTTTAATCCACCATGCAAATTAAATTTATTATTTTTTTTATATTGCAATATTAATTCTTGTGATTAAGATATTAGCATAGCATATCTCTAAGGGATACGGACTGTATCAGTAGATTACAGTTCGTCCTGTTAGAGTATGAACTATCTAAATTCAATTACAAGATATAAGATTTAATCTAACATACAACGATCTATTTCTTCAAAGCACGTACCATATCCAGAGATTACAGCACGTCAATAGAGAGTATAGGTCGTGTAGGCTGGATCAATATCTCAAAAAAAAATAAAAAGATATGAAATAAAAGTATAATTCTATTGTATAAAAATTAAATATAAAATAAATAAATAAAAATTCATTTACAGACTTCATTGCATTCTTAGATTTGAAAGAATTTAGCCACACATCAAGATCTCTATCTCTTTATTCTTTTTTTTTTTTGAATCCCTAAATAATAAAATAAAAAAATTCTTTCATTTTTGTTCACTAGCTGCTCGTGCTGCCACTCGCTCGATTCCTTTCTTCCATTTCGGACTCCCATATTTATAAAGCACAGCATCTCCAGGTCATAGGCATCTATGGACTTTCAAATCCCACCATCTTCTATGTTGATTGGGATTTTAAAACTTCAGCCACGTCCCAGTGTCTTGTTTCAGGCCCGCTTGAAATCCATATGAGAATGGTACCAATGTCGCACTCGCATACAAAGTCTTTCTCTGTCGCATTTGAACTCGGGCTGAACCACCAAAAGTCCCACACAAAGCCTCTGCCTCTTGTCTTACGCGAGATCCCAGCATCCATCAATACTTTGGGTTCCTATGGGCCCCAAACATTTAAACCACCAAAGGCCCACTTGATTTGTTCACTCCACACTCACGTCATAGGCCTATCCATGCTCTCCATGTTGCACCCATCTCTTGCTCACTTGCTTCTGGACTGCTGAAATTACTCTCCTGAGCCGCATTTAAACGTCTCATTAAGATCCGCTATAGAACATGTGAAGACCTTCTTTGGACCATTGTTTGGGCTGGCTTTTAGATGGTTTTGGGCCCATCTTTGGATCACCATTCGGAGTCCATTTTAAGTTCAATTTATTTTCAATTTTCTTCCTTTTAACCTACAAATCAGGCTCTTATATTGGTGATCGTTTTTTCTATAAAATACAAGCAAAAAGCATCAATTCTTAAGGAATAAAAGTTAACTAGTATATATTTTGATGTTTTTATTGGGATATTTAATGTACTTATCAATCCCATTGAATTTGATGAGAACGATGAGAATCCGATCATCTATATGGAGGCCATACAAAGGTCCGATCCTTAGAAATGGCTTGAGGCCATGAAGTCTGAGATGGAGTCCATGGAGTTCAATGGTGTATGGATACTAATTGATCCATCCGAAGAGATAAAACCCATAGGGTGTAAATGGATTTTCAAGAAGAAAAAAGGAGTGGACGGAAAGGTAGAGACCTATAAAGTCCGTCTAGTTGCCAAGGATTACCGTCAGCATTATGGTGTTAACTATGACGAGACGTTCTTGTTAGATGTATGTCCTAGAAGCCAATATAACTGACACATTGTAATAAATCTGGGATATAATTTTGTACTTAATATATTGATTTGATTAATAAAAAGATAATTTTTTTTTATTCAAGTATAATGTATTCTTGAATTGTTCATGAAATTAGTTTCAATATATATTCTTAAAGTGTTGAGAATTAGAGACATGTATTTAATTCCTAAAGGCTCCCGATCATAGGATCATCATGAGGGCGATGATAGATCCGATAGATTGGTGCACAAATCACTTCTTTCGGGATAGATGGATCTCTAATCTACTGTGTAGAGACACAGAACGACAAGCATGGATAGTTGTTAGAGAACAACTGGCACTGAGAGTGACCATATGAGAGATCATTTAGATTTTTATTCGATCATTAGTGTTGTCTTGATGTTGTAGTTGTGTGACTGATTCTTTGACTTGAGATGGTACTACTACTCGTAGTGAGGCTATTGGAGTTTGATTGATGCATAAACATGGGTCTCAATGAGCTCTTGTAGTGGATATTGGTGATAGTTGATTCACTGTAGGAGTGGGGTGTGCATCAAGATAGGATCTATCGATCTTGATAGAGAGGGGTAGTCCTATGAAATTTGAGAGACTAAGTCCAAGAGTCTGTGGCCACAGTAGTGTGATTGATGGAAAAGAGTTTTCATAGAAGTCACAACTGGACTTGAACTAATCAATCTATCATATGACTGATGTTTTGACGATTTATCCATGACCTACCATCTAGTTGGGACTCATGATAGAGGGACTAAATTATACGTTAACTACACCTAGAGGTTCATTTCAGTTCTACTGGATTGGTACTACATACTGTTAGGTATCATTGATGGATTGTGAGAGCTCACTAGGGTTGTTCCGGATCGATAATCCTTATTGAGTTAGAGTAAAATTGTTCCAACCCATTAAAAAGAGTTTCAATGATATAATGATAGAGATCATTGTATGTCTCACTACCAGATAGAATTGAACCTATAAGGTTACACAACAAAGAGATTAGGTTTGGAATAAGAAATTGAGCTTATGAAGTATTAATTGGGTTTAGAGAAATTTATTGGGTTCATGGTAACCTTGCTAGCACATGGTTGGACCCAATTCTTATTTCTGTTAGTATTATTTATTTAATAAATTAATTCTAACTTAATTACCTACTAATAACCTACATGAATAAGATTCATGAGACTCTAATTGTTGGGTGTCTAAGATTATAGATCATATAAATTAAGGGTGCAAGTTCCTTATGAATCTCTTTGATAGTTATTATTGGACACCACTTTGATTTGATCAATTTGGGTGTGTCCATTAATTAGAGGGCCTTTGATTTTCATATGGGATGTCTCTTGAGTGCAAAAGAGGATATCTAATTATGGGTGCAAGGGCTCCAATAGTTGGTGCCTAATGGGCTTTCTAATGTAAGTTAGATAACTTAAGATAATAGGAATTATAATGCAAGTAGGACTTGTATTATTTGATTAAATAGAATTCAATTCTTATGCCTATTTAAAGGAACCTCCCATAAGATCCCTAGAGGATCAAAACCAGCAGCCCCTCACACTTAAAGGCTCTCCCCATGCCCTCTCTTCCTCTCTCTTTCTCTTCTCTTGACTGTTCTATATACCCTTTCCTTGAGACACGCATCCCAAGGAGCTTCATGCTCAAAAGAGTTTGGGTGCCTCTTTCTTGCTAGTTTCAGCATTTGGTAGCAGCACATAGTAAGGAGAAACTCTAGAGAAGAGGAGAAGAAGATTAAAGAGAAAGATCAAGTATTGATCGCGATCCAGGTTTTGTTCAAATTCAACAGGCTGAATTTTAGAGAATCAAAATTTAGATTATAGAGGGCTGTTCCTGACTGATCCTGAGTGGATACTCATAGAGGTCAGACACTTGTACAGCTAATAGAGAGCTTCATCTCTTTCAGATCTAGTTTTGAAGAAAGAGATTACGAAACAGGTATGTGATTTGATCACAATCTGAATTTCAGCATATATCAATTTCAGCATATGAAATAGATCCATGTAGTTTTATATTTTTATGCATGTAAAATTTAGATGATAAATATTTTAATCTTATACTCTACTATGGTGTTTAGAAAATAAAAATTTTAAAATACATATGCATGCACCAAATCTTGAATTACATGAGTGGTATCAGAGCCATGAATTTTCATATGCTGAATTTTGACATACATGTTTTTGAAAAGATTTCAAAATTAATTTTTTCTTTGATACATGAGATGTATAGATGGATCAATTAATCTAAAATTTGATTTTGGGTTTAATATTACAATATATAGATGATATGTAATTGTATGTATAGATCTGAATTTTGATTTAGAAAGAATTCTAGTCCATATTCATGTGATATATAGATGCATGCATAAAATCTGAAATTTTTATATGATCTAAATTTTGATACATATATATGATATATGATTATATTTTTAGATCATAAATTTATTTTTAATCTATCCATGATAGTATATGAGATATATGACATCATGCTAAGATCTGAAATTTTATTTAGATCTAATTTTACGTGCATATATATGATATATGTTTGTATGCTAAAATCTGAAAATTATTTTTATATTCTAAAATTTATTTTTATGCAATAAATTTAGATCTAAAATATGAATTTAAATCTCAAATTTATATTTGTGCATGAGGATTTTTGTCATAAAACAATCAAAAATTTGATCATGTAATAGGATTACATCTAAAATTTTTGATTTGAGTCATATGGGTCTAATTCGATTAAGTAATTGATCAAATCGAGTTAAGTGTTGAATTGAGTTAGATCAATTAAGTTAATGATCATACAATTATTGTTAATCAAATTGATCGAGTCCCATATGTAGAATCGATTAACCTAAAGACCTAATTTGGCTCATTGGTTTTGTTGGTACAGAATTCCGCCGACGTCGGAGAAGCTGGAGTTGAGATGACCGCGGCTGCTGTCGGGACCTGCAAGGAAAGTCTAAATCGGAGTTGGGGGTGCTCCAGCAAGACCCTCCGACGCTCAAGTCAGTACTCTGCTTCAATAGAAATGGAGTGCTCAAATGAGATTTTGACAGAGTTTCGAGATAGAGTTTAGAGCTTAGAGAAGAATGTATCTAGGGGTCTCTTTTTATAGATGGAGAGCATAACTGATTGACAGCGACGTCTGTAACTACCTGGTAGTGGGCCGTTCAGGGCCACACGAAGTTTGTTACGGAGAGTAGTGGTGTCAGGGGGCCGTTCAGGGCCACGTGGAGCTTGTTACGGAGAGTGGAGTGGTGTCCGTTGTCGTGACTTGCCAAAGAGTGGTGGAGCCACGCAGAATCTATTACAGAGAGTGGAGTAGGGTAGTGGCCATTATCGTGACTTGTCAGAGAGTTCGGATCTGTCGGTTGAAGCTTGACTGGGATGTCTGATGGAGCGGAATGACTCTCTGTCTCGTCAATCTAGGAGAAGCTTGGAAATTTTCGAGGTTGCTGACGGGTCTACTATTGTTGGGTGCCTAGAGCACTGATGCTGCAGGCGGAAGTCATCTACTGTAGAAGCTCGGATGGGGACTTTCTGTTGGAAAAATCCGATTTCATGAGGAATCCGACAGAGGGTCGACCGACAGTGGACTTCGGGTGGCATTGGGGAGGTTTGTCTGCTGGAGGAGTCTGGAGGATCCTGTGGAAGTCCGGATGGCGTTGTTGAAGTCCGACTGATGCTATTGAAGGTTGATGGCTGGAGAGGTATGGCAAACACCGGAGCCAGTCGACCGTTGTAGAAATCCAGCTGCTGGAGCTCGTCTGTTGTAGAAGTTCGTCCGGAATCCATCCGCTATGGAAGTTCAGACAGAGTCTGGTTCTTGTAGAAGGCTGAAAGGAGGTCGCTTATTGTAGAAGCTCGATCGAAGATCGATTTATTGGAGCACGATCTTGGCTCCTCCCACGGACCTTTGGTGCAGCGGAACCAGCAATGAATAGATCTGGAGACTTCTGGACACGATCCAAGGCCCTTGATGAAATCAGCCTGGTTGCTGTCTTCTTCATCAGCCTTTCGTTCCAGATGAAGAACGCCTTTGAAACCACCTCTAAAAAATCCAAGATCTGGTACCCAACTAGATCAGATCTGGACCAAGGTCCTTCAATTTGTAGATCTCAAATCGGGATATTTTAGATGGGGAAGAAGATAGATGGAGACAGACCTCGCAGATCTGTCCTGCTGCAGCCTTTTTGTAGATCTGTTGATGGAGATCTCACCCGCACCTCAAACGACCTCAGATCAACTCCAGATCTGAGAGAAACTTGTACAATCTCTTCTCAAGAGATTCTAGGTCCTGGACCTAGTGTTTGGGTGCCTGCAAGAGGGGGAGAGCAGATCTGGTAGGCGACTGCAAGGGGGAAGGGGCTAGCACCTCCCCTTCCTTTCTTTCCTTTTATGGACTGGCAGCAAGAAACCCTAGGGTTTCTTGCTCCTGGTGCATGGAAGATTGCTGGAGAGAGAGAGAGAAGAGAGAGAGAGACTTGGGAGAAAGAGTTGTCTATTTTCTTGGCTTCATCAAACCTATACAAGTACATGTATATATAAATACCGGGTCAAGTGACCCAAACCCAAAACTCCCTTGACCAACTCTGTGGGAGATTAGGTTAATCCAAGCCCATGTACACCCATGACTCGACCTAATCTCACCTCTCCTGAGCCCAGACCTGGCCCATAAAGAGTTGGTCCCTTGAGGCCGACATAACCTAGACCTCAAGAACTCGAAAGGCCCACAGCCTTTCAACCTAGGGCCCAACTAGCCCTAGAGCCTCCATGAAGCCCTCATGAATGATGGACCTTGGTGTTAGCCTTGATCCCCTGGGCCTTGGGCACACCACCTGGATCATAACAATCTCCATCTTGGTGTCCCAAAGCCTCAACCAGCTGCACTCTGTCCTTACGACTGTAGACCCATTTGCAGCCAATGGGCCTCTTCCCCTATGGCAACTGCACCAATCGTCACGTCTGGTTCTGGTGGAGAGACTGCATTTTCTCAGATATCACCTGGACCCACCGCTCTCTGTCCTGGCTCTCAATAGCCTCCTAATATGGATATGGGTGTCCATTCACTGTCACCAGGGCATTTGACAGCGTCTCCTCGAAGCCATATCGGTCCGGTTGCCTGATGGTCCTCTTGGACTTGTGTAGGGCAACACCGATATCAGTCCTCGATCCAGCTCACTCCTGCTGGATCTCTCCACCTCGATCATCCGTCCGAGTCCTCTCCACCTATGGAGATATCTTAGGTAGGTTCTCCACCTGAATGTCATGTCCTCCCGTAGTACCTGCAAGAGGCAAAATCAAAGAGGTAAGCTGTCCAGCAGCGCCCTGCTGGACCTCCTCCTGCTCCTGCTGCTCCTCCGTGCCTGCTCACCTCTGAAGGACTGACTCCTCATCAAAAGTCACATCCCAACTGATGATGACCTTCTTTTCCAAGGGATCCCACAGCCTGTATCCCTTGACTCCTCGTGGATAGCCTAGAAACACCGTCTTGCGTGATCTGGCATCTAGCTTGCTCCGCTCACCAGATCCAATGTGCACATAAGCCGTGCACCCAAATACCCGTAGATGGCCCAGCCCAACTGTCCTCCCAGACCACACCTCCTCTGGAAGCCTGCCATCCAACCTGGTGTGAGGTGACCGATTGACCAAGTAACCCGCTGCGTCTACTGTGTCAACCCAAAACTCCTTTGGAAGCCCTGCCTGCAGCCTCATGCATCGTGCCTTTTTCAAAAGTGTTCTGTTCATCCTCTCGGCCACCCCATTCTGCTGTGGAGTCCCCTTAACTGAGAAGTATCTCCTGATCCCACACTCTTCACAGTAATCCTGGAACTCTCTGCTGGTGTACTCCCAGTCATTGTCTGACCTCAGACACTTCACGCTCCTCCCCTGCTCCTTCTCCACCTCAGCTCTCCAGATCTTGAACTTGGTGAAGACCTCTGACTTCTCTCTCATGAAGTAAATCCAGAGTTTCCTTGAGAAGTCATCAATCATGGTCATGAAGTATCTGGCCCCATTCCTAGCTAAAACTGGGGCTGGTCCCCACACATCCGTGTGTACTAACTCCAGAGGGGCTGCACTCTGGGCTGTACTGATGGTGAACTGAACTCTCCTCTGCTTTCTCATCTGGCAAGGCTCACAGATCTCCCCTGTAGCACCATCCTCCAGATCAGAGATGAGTCCTCTCCTGCTCAACTCCCTCAGCCCCCTGTCACCCATGTGGCCTAGGCAGTAGTGCCACATCCTGTAAGTCCCCTCCTGGTCCTGTGCTGCAGCTGCTGCATTAGACTCTCCGGTCACCACAGATCCCTCCATGCGATAGAGGTTATTATCCAACCTCCTGTCTCTCATCACCACCATAGCTCCATTGGAGATGTTCAGTACTCCACTTCTAGCCCTACTGCTGAAGCTGTATCCACTGCGCTCCAAGTAGCCAAGTGACACCAGATTCATTTCCAGCTCCGGGATGTGCTTTACATTTGTCAATGTCCTCACAATCCCATCAAACATCCTCACCCTGACTGTCCCTATCCCAGCCACCTTGCAAGGATGATTGTCGCCTAGTGTCACTGATTCCTCATCTGTCTTGGTGTATGTCGCAAACCAAGACCTGTGTGGTGTGTAGTGATGTGAGCACGCAGAGTCTAGTGTCCACTCCTCTGTGTAATGCCTGTGACTATCTGATACTACAAGTAGATCATCCTCCACCTGCTGCCCAGCAACCGCACTCACTAATTCTGAGCCACTTCTTTCTCCCTTCTTGCTTTTCCATAGTGGAAATTCTCGCTTGAAGTGCCCGAACTCTTTGCACTTGAAGCATTTCACCTCTCTCTTTCCCTTCCTGGACTTGGACCGCCCCCTGGACTTGCTTCTGCCTCTGCCTCTACCTGTCCTCTCCCCTACTGCCAAACCCTCCTGCGGAGCCCGATCTCTGGTTAACTTTTCTCTCTGCTCATTCGACCTCAGCACCGAGACCATGTCCTCATACTCCAGAGTCTCCTTGCCGTAGAGCAGTGTAGTCATCAAAGAATCATATGATCCGGGCAGCGAACATAGAAGCAATAGAGACTTGTCCTCCTCATCCAGCTTCACCCCGATATTCACCAACTCTGTGCACAACTGATCGAACCTCTGAATGTGGCCAATCACATCAGATCCCTCCTGCATCCGAAGACTGTACAATCTCTTCTTCAGCATCAGCTTGTTGCACATATTCTTCCCCATGTACATGGTGTGCAACTTCGACCAAAGGCCCTTCGGGATCTTTTCTTCCAGCATTGAATTCAATGCCGCATCCACCAAATATCCTCTGATCACCGAGCATGCTTTCTTCTCCAACGATGCCCACTGTCTATCTGTCATTCCCTCAGGCTTCTCATCCAAAGCCTGATCCAGATCTGCTTGCACCAAAAGATCCTCCATCCGGATTTTCCACATGGAAAAATTCTCTTTGCCATCAAACTTCTCAAAATTGACCTTCATATTGCTGCCCATGACTGGATCCAAGCCAAACAAGCAATACAAAATCAAGAAGTGTAGAATATACCTTGATGGTACCTTGCTGAAAATTTTCGGCACTTGGGATCTTCAACTTCTCGCACTTGGAACTACTTCCTCACCACCGTAGCTCTGATACCAACTATTGAAGTATGATCCCAGCTCCTCCCACGGATCTTTGGTGCAGCAGAACCAGCAACGAATAGATCTGGAGACTTCTGGACACGATCCATGGCCCTTGACGAAATCAGCCTGGTTGCTGTCTTCTTCGTCAGCCTTTCGTTCCAAATGAAGAACACCTTTGAAACCACCTCTAAAAAATCCAAGATCTGGTACCCAACCAGATCAGACCTGGACCGAGGTCCTCCAATTCATAGATCTTGAATCGGGGTGTTCTAGATGGGGAAGAAGATAGATGGAAATGGACCTCGCAGATCTGTCCTGCTGCAGCCTTTTTGTAGATCTGTTGATGGAGATCTCACCCGCACCTCAAACGACCTCAGATCAACTCCAGATCTGAGAGAGACTTGTACCAACCTCTTCTCAAGAGATTTCAGGTCTTGGACCTGGTGTTTGGGTGCCTGCAAGAGAGGGAGAGCAGATCTGGTAGGCGGCTGCAAGGGGGAAGGGGCTAGCGCATCCCCTTCCTTTCTTTCCTTTTATGGACTAGCAGCAAGAAACCCTAGGGTTTCTTGCTCCTGGTGTATGGAAGATTGCTAGAGAGAGAGCAAGAAGAGAGAGAGAGACTTGGGAGAAAGAGTTGTCTATTTTCTTGGCTTCATCAAACCTATACAAGTACATGTATATATAAACACCGGGTCAAGTGACCCAAACCCAAAACTCCCTTGACCAACTCTATGGGAGATTAGGTTAAGCCAAGCCCATATACACCCATGACTCGACCTAATCTCACATCTCCTGGGCCCAGACCTGTCTCATAAAGAGTTGGTCTCTTGAGGCCCACATAACCTAGATCTCAAGAACCCGAAAGGCCCACAGCCTTTCAACCTAGGGCCCAACTAGCCCTAGAGCCTCCATGAAGCCCTCATGAATGATGGACCTTGGCCTTAGCCTTGGTCCCCTGGGCCTTGGGCACACCACCTGGATCATAACACGGTTGTCGTGGAAGCTTAGAGTGGTGACCTGGTTGGTGGAGCATGTCCCATTGTAGAAGTTCGTCTAGGATCCATCCGCTGTAGAAGTTCGGATGAAGTCCGGCTGTTGTAGGAGCTCGGATGAAATTCAAAAGGTGGTCGACCATCGTAAAAATTTGGATGGAGTCTGGTTACTGTAGAAGTCCTGCTGCTGGAGAAGCTCAGTCATTGATGAAGTTCGAAAGAAGCTCGGAGTAAAGTCGATCGTGGCTGGAAGAAGTCTGGAAGAGATTCGGAGAGTAGTCGATCTCTGTAGAAAATTGGCTGATAGTGAAGCCTAGAGAGCATTTGGAGCAGTCCGATAGATGAATGGAGAAGCTCATTGTCGGAGAAGTTCGGATGGTATTATGGAAGCTCGGACAGTCGAGGGAGTTCAGAAAGATGCCACACAAGGTCAGAAGCCGAAAAAGCCCTAGAAGGGTCGGCCTTTTACAAACTTCGGCTGGGGGTATTTTATACCCAACACTAGTCTCCCTACTTTCGAGTTTGAGTTTCGAATAAAGAAAGTACAGAGAAATTTTCACAGTCGAAGTTGCCTCCCTTGATTTTCGCACTCGGTGGTTTCCAGATATTTTGGTGTTTGGCGCACTGGTGCTGGAGCCTTTTCAAATTGAGGCAATCCGAAAAGGTTTTTTCAAAATTTTTGCTGGAGCGTTGCTCTACGTATGGCGCAATAATGATTTTGTCAGCTGTCAGCCATTTTCAGTCGCCTGCCATGGTGAGTGAGACACGCGGCGAGTGTAGGTCGGCCAGAGGAGATCCGCAATCATTACTGTGCCGAGCCCTGTTGCCTATTTAAACCCACTCTCCCCTTCTAGGGATTTCACTTTACCTGAGAGTTCTGTTGGTGCCCTTCTTCTTCCCCGAGAGTTCCATTCCTTTCGGCCTTAGGCATTCTTCGAGTCGATCCCCATCTCTGCATCTCTGCACTTCTCGGACCAGCCTAGGTTAGCTCCAAAACTCTCCTCTTCTCTCTTTTTTTTTTCTTCCCTACTATTCCTCTTTCATTTTTCCTCCTTTACATTCTACCTGTTCAGTTTTCCATGAGCGCCCCATCTTTTATTTTTCCCAATTTTTTTGGGGTTTTAAGGGTTTTTGCTCGATTCAAAATATCCTCCAGCACTTCCTCCTCTAGCAATTCTAGGAGTTCGTCCGTCCCAACTCCCCAAAACCTTAGTTCTATAGATGAACCTCATCTGATTTTTATACTAGACACCATCCTCAGCTCTCTGACACTGAAGGAACTCTCACTGATTAAGATTCAGTACGGGGTTCCTGCGGAGTACGAGCTGGAGCTTTCCGAGCCAACTGGTCGGGCTAGCGCTCCTCCCTCCGGCTGCTTCTATTTATACCAAGAAGCTTTTCGCATCGGGCTTCGACTTCCACTCCTGCCTTTTGTCATCACTCTCTTCTGCTTTTAAAATATTTCTTTATTTCTGTAGCGCCGAACTCCTTTAGATTTCTGATAGGATTTCTTTCCCTCTGTCGCCTAGCCAAAGTCCAGCCAATCCTTTCTCTGTTTAAAAATTTCTATACTTTCAAGCATCACCCTTCGGCAAAAGACTGGTGGTACTTCTCCCTCCAGATCGGTAGAAAGGGGTTGTTGAAAGGTGCCCCCTCTTCTATCCACAACTGGAAGGAGAGGTACTTCTACATCCGATGCCCAACTTTGGAGCTGGGATTACCCCCCTGGGGCTCTCTGAGGGATTCTGTCCGCTGGGCTTCTAGCCTGAAAAAGGATGACCTCGAAGCCTCCAATAAGCTCGAGGCCTATCCAGCCCCCCTCCTTTCTGACCTTCTGAAGGAACAACTCTTATTCAACGTCGGCCTGAGCCCTCTTGACCCTGTCGGTACTATCATTATTATATATATATATATATATTTTGCTGCTTCCCCTTTCTCTTATTCTATTTCTGAGCCATGTCGATCTTCTTTTATTGCAGACATGGACACAGACGTGGCTCAGAGGTTAGCCCAGGGTCTCAAGACCCACAAGAGAAAAGGCACTGCGACTTTGGGGTCGGTGAAGAGAGCTAGGACAGAAGAGATGAGCTCGACCGTGCCTACTCAGGTGGCCGTTGCCATCGATGCCTCCTCTGACGTCAAGCTCGAAGTCCCCCGAGCCTCTTCACGGAGCCCCCCGATCGAGGTTTTCACTCTAAAAGCTCATCCCGAGGGGGCACTGCGAGCCGAAAGGAGGAGGAGAAAGAAGACCCTGGCCCGCAAGAGCCGCAGCCGCAAGGCTGCCATCGAGGGGGCCAACGGCTCCGAGGAAGATCTGGGAGAAACTCCCTTCAACAATAGGGATTTAATAAAGAGGCTGGTCGAAGGGTGCATTCTGCCCGAGGTCATCCATAGGATCGTCCTTGCTGATCCTGAGCAGCGGGTCTGGGACTCTCTGAGATCTTTTCTCGAGGTAGGTCAATTCACTTTTTTCTTCTTCTTGCTTCTTTACTTAGTTTACTCCTTAGCCTTTATATTGACTCCCCAACCTCTCTTGCAGATTGGACACCAGCTCATCACCAACATCGAGGCGATAAAGAATGCCAAGAGGGAGGCAGCCCGGGCGGAGGAAGGTTGCCTGGCTGAGGCCGCCCGTCTCAAGGAGAAGATCGCCGAGGTCACAAGTCTTCAGGAGGCACTGCAGAAGGAGGGACAAACCTCGTCCGATTCGAGGGCCGCCTTGGAGGAGGAAAGAAAGAAGGCAGAGGCCGAGGTCTCCGAACTGAAGGCACAGGTCTCCAAGCTGAAGGCACAGATCCCGTCCCTAGTCTCAGAGGCAGGGGCCCGAGCAGTGGAGGAGTTCAAGACCTCCTCCGAGATGGAGGATCTGTAGGTCCAGTTCTGCCAGGATGCCTTCATCAAGGGTTTCAAGCTCTGTCAAGAGAAGGTGGCCAAAAAGTTTCTCAAATTGGACCTCGACTTCCTGGATGAAGCATCCGACGATGAAGCCAGACCTTCCGAAACCACTGTCGGTCCTCCTCCAGCTGGGACCTCTTCGACCATCGCGGCTGCCGCAACCGACCTTCCGAGGGTGCCGAGCTCCTCCACTTCTGTCCCAGAGGTCTGAAACCTCTAATTTTATATTTTTCCTTTGTGGTGACTTTTCTTCATTCTCTTGTACTTAAAAACTATTTAATCAATGAAATCGAATTCTTCTTTACAGAGAGCTCCTTTTTCTTCTTCTGCATTCTTTTCCTTCTCTTTTGTCTTCTTTGAGTTGTGGCGCTCTTGTCTCCCAACGATAGTGCCCTACCGAAGCTGTTCCCCTATCATAGGAGATTCTTCTGAAGTCGATGATCCGGGACCTCAGAAGAGAAGTTCATCACTTGACGAAGAAATCCAAGAAGTTGGATGACGAACTTCATCGATTGAGGAATAGCAATTCGGAAGTCACTGCGGAGGCTACTCGATTTCGGGACCTTCACAAAAAGGGTTTTATGGAATACACCCGGAGGAAGGCCTGTTATGATCCAGGTGGTGTGCCCAAGGCCCAGGGGACCAAGGCTAAGGCCAAGGTCCATCATTCATGAGGGCTTCATGGAGACTCTAGGGCTAGTTGGGCCCTAGGTTGAAAGGCTGTGGGCCTTTCGGATTCTTGAGGTCTAGGTTATGTGGGCCTCAAGGGACCAACTCTTTATGGGTCAGGTCTGGGCCCAGGAGAGGTGAGATTAGATCGAGTCATGGGTGTACATGGGCTTGGGTTAACGTAATCTCTCATAGAGTTGGTTAAGGGAGTTTTGGGTTTGGGTCACTTGACCCGGTGTTTATATATACTTGTACTTGTATAGTTTTGATCAAGCCAAGTAATAGAAAAGACTCTTTCTCCCAAGTCTCTCTCTCTCTTCTCCCTCTCTCTCCAGCAATTCTCCATGCCCCAAGAGCAAGAAACCCTAGGGTTTCTTGCTGCCAGTCCATAAAAGGAAAGAGAAGAAGGGGAGGCGCTAGCCCCTTCCCCCTTGTAGCCGCCTACCAGATCTGCTCTCCCCCTCTTGCAAGCACCCAAACACCAAGTCCAGGACTTAAAATCTCTTGAGAATAGGTTGGTACAAGTTTCTCTTAGATCTAGAGTTGATCTGAGGTCATTTGAGGTACGGGTGAGATCTCCATCAATAGATCTACAAGAAATACTGCAGCAGGACAGATCTGTGAGGTCTGTCTCCATCTATCTTTCTCCCTATCTAAAATATCCCAATTTGAGATCTACAAATTGGAGGACCTCAGTCCAGGTCTGATCTAATTGGATACCAGATCTTGGATTTTTTAGAGGTGGTTTCAAAGGTGTTCTTCATCTAGAACAAAAGGCTGACGAAGAAGACAGCAACCAGGCTGATTTCGTCAAGGGCCTTGGATCGTATCCAGAAGTCTTCAGATCTATTCGTTGCTGGTTTTGCTACACCAAAGGTCCATGGGAGGAGCCAGGATTGTGATCCAATAATTGGTATCAGAGCCACGATGGTGAGGAAGTGGTTTCAAGCGTGAGAAGTTGAAGATCCCAAGTGCTGAAAATTTTCAGCAAGGTACCATCAAGGTATATTCCACACTTCTTGAATTTATATTACTTGTTTGGCTTGGATCCAGTCATGGGCAGTAATATGAAGGTCAATTTCAAGAAGTTTGATGGCAAGGAGAATTTTTTCATGTGGAAAATCTGGGTGGAGGATCTTCTAGTGCAAGCAGATTTGGATCAGGCTTTGGATGAGAAGTTTGAGGGAATGACAGATAGATAGTGGGCATCGTTGGAGAAGAAAGCATGCTCAATGATCAGAGGATGTTGGGTAGATGCGGCATTGTATTCGGTGCTGGAAGAAAAGACCCTGAAGGGCCTTTGGTCGAAGTTGCACACCATGTATATGGGGAAGAATATGTGCAACAAGCTGATGCTGAAGAAGAGGTTGTACAGTCTTCGGATGCAGGAGGGATCTGATGTGATTGGCCACATTCAGAGGTTCGACCAGTTGTGCACAGAGTTGGTGAATATCGGGGTGAAGCTGGATGAGGAGGACAAGTCTCTATTGCTTCTATATTCGCTGCTCGGATCATATGATTCTTTGGTGACTACACTGCTCTACGGCAAGGAGACTTTGGAGTATGAGGACATGGTCTCAGTGCTGAGGTCGAATGAGCAGTGGAAAAAGTTGACCAGAGATCAGGCTCCCGAGAAGGGTTTGGCAGTAGGGGAGAGGACAGGTAGTGGCAGAGGCAGAGGCAGAAGCAAGTCTAGGGGGCGGTCCAAGTCCAAGAAGGGAAAGAGAGAGGTGAAATGCTTCAAGTGCAATGAGTTCGGGCACTTCAAGCGAGAATGTCCACTATGGAAGAGCAAGAAGGGAGAAAGAAGTGGCTCAGAATCAGTGAGTGCAGTTGCTGGGCAGTAGGTGGAGGATGATCTACTTGTGGTATCAGATGGTCACAGGCATTACACAGAGGAGTGGACACTAGACTCTGCGTGCTCACATCACTACACACCACACAGGTCTTGGTTTGCGACATACACCAAGACAGATGAGGGATCAGTGACTCTAGACGACAATCATCCTTGCAAGGTGACTGGGATAGGGACAGTCAGGGTGAGGATGTTTGATGGGATTATGAAAATATTGACAAATGTAAAGCACATCCCGGAGCTGGAAAAGAATCTGGTGTCACTTGGCTACTTGGAGCGCAGTGGATACAGCTTCAACAGTAGGGCTAGAAGTGGAGTACTGAACATCTCCAATGGAGCTATGGTGGTGATGAGAGGCAAGAGGTTGGACAATAACCTCTATCGCATGGAGGGATCTGTGGTGACCGGAGAGTCTGATGCAGCAGCTGCAGCACAGGACCAGCAGGGGGCTTACAAGATGTGGCACTACCGCCTAGGCCACATGGGTGATAGAGGGCTGAGAGAGTTGAGCAGGAGAGGACTCATCTCTGATCTGGAGGATGGTGCTACAAGGGAGATCTGTGAGCCTTGCCAGATGGGAAAGTAGAGAAGAGTTCAGTTCACCATCAGTACAGCCCGGAGTGCAGCCCCTCTAGAGTTAGTACCCACGGATGTGTGGGGACCAGCCCCAGTTTTAGTTAGGAATGGGGCCAGATACTTCATGACCCTGATTGATGATTTCTCAAGGAAGCTCTGGATTTACTTCATGAGAGAGAAGTCAGAGGTCTTCACCAAGTTCAAGATTTGGAGAGCTGAGGTGGAGAAGGAGCAGGAGAGGAGCGTGAAGTGTCTTAGGTCAGACAATGGTGGAGAGTACACCAGTAGAGAGTTCCAGGACTACTGTGAGGAGTGTGGGATCAGGAGACACTTCTCAGTTAAGAGGACTCCACAGCAGAATGGGGTGGCTGAGAGGATGAACAGAATACTTTTGAAAAAGGCACGATGCATGAGGCTGCAGGCAGGGCTTCCAAAGGAGTTCTGGGTTGACACAGTAGACGCAGTGGGTTACTTGATCAATCGGTCACCTCACACCAGGTTAGATGGCAGACTTTCAGAGGAGGTGTGGTTTGGGAGGACAGTTGGGCTGGGCCATCTACGGGTATTTGGGTGCACGGCCTATGTACACATTGGAGCTGGTGAGCGGAGCAAGCTAGACACCAGATCACGCAAGACGGTGTTTCTAGGCTATCCGCGAGGAGTCAAGGGATACAGGCTGTGGGATCCCTTGGAAATGAAGGTCATCATTAGTCGGGATGTGACTTTTGATGAGGAGTCAGTCCTACGAAGGTGAGCAGGCATGGAGGAGCAGCAGGAGCAGGAGGAGGTCCAGCAGGGCGCTGCTGGACAGCTAACCTCTTTGATTTTGCCTCTTGCAGGTACTACTGGAGGACATTACATTCAGGTGGAGCACCTACCTAAGGTATCTCAACAGGTGGAGAGGACTCGGATGGATGATCGAGGTGGAGTGGTCCAGCAGGAGCGAGCTGGATCGAGGACTGATATCGGTGTTGCCCTACACAAGCCCAAAAGGACCATCAGGCAACCAGACTGATATGGCTTCGAGGAGATGCTGTCATATGCCCTGGTGACAGCGAATGGAGACCCATATACATATCAGGAGGCTATTGAGAGCCAGGACAGAGAGCGGTCAGTCCAGGCGATGTCCGAGGAGATGCAGTCTCTCTATAAGAACCAGACGTGACGATTGGTGCAGTTGCCACAGGGGAAGAGGCCCATTGGCTGCAAATGGGTCTACAGTCGCAAGGACAGAGTGGAGCTGGTTGAGGCCTTGGGACACCAAGGTGGAGATTGTTATAATCCAGGTGGTGTGCCCAAGGCTCAGAGGACCAAGGCTAAGGCCAAGGTCCATCATTCATGAGGGCTTCATGGAGACTCTAGGGCTAGTTGGGCCCTAGGTTGAAAGGCTGTGGGCCTTTCGGGTTCTTGAGGTCTAGGTTATGTGGGCCTCAAGGGACCAACTCTTTATGGGCCAGGTCTAAGCTCAGGAGAGGTAAGATTAGGTTGAGTCATGGGTGTACATGGACTTGGGTTAACCTAATCTCTCATAGAGTTGGTCAAGGGAGTTTTGGGTTTGGGTCACTTGACTCGATGTTTATATATACATGTACTTGTATAGTTTTGATCAAGCCAAGTATAGAAAAGATTCTTTCTCACAAGTCTCTCTCTCTCTTCTCCCTCTCTCTCCAGCAATTCTCCATGCCCCAGGAGCAAGAAACCCTAGGGTTTCTTGCCGCCAGTCCATAAAAGGAAAGAGAAGAAGGGGAGGTGCTAGCCCCTTCCCCCTTGCAGCCGCCTACCAGATCTGCTCTCCCCCTCTTGCAGACACCCAAACACTAGGTCCAAGATTTGAAATCTCTTGAGAAGAGGTTGGTACAAGTCTCTCTCAGATCTGGAGTTGATCTGAGGTCGTTTGAGATGCGGATGAGATCTCCATCAACAGATCTACAAGAAAGGCTGCAGCAGGACAGATCTGTGAGGTCTGTCTCCATCTATCTTCTTCTCCTTATAGAACATCCCGATTTGAGATCTACAAATTGGAGGACCTCGGTCCATGTCTGATCTAGTTGGGTACCAGATCTTGGATTTTTTAGAGGTGGTTTCAAAGGCGTTCTTCATCTGGAATGAAAGGCTGACGAAGAAGACAGCAACCAGGTTGATTTCGTCAAGGGCCTTGGATCATGTCCAGAAGTCTCCAGATCTATTCGTTGCTGGTTCCGCTGCACCAAAAGTCCATGGGAGGAGCTGGGATCGTACTCCAATAAGGCCGACTTCATAGCAGAGCTTGAGGAACTCCGAAAATGCGCCAGCGATCGATCTTGGACTCAGGCTTCCAAGATCAGCTCTCTTGAAGTTGAGCTGGCGGCTGCATGGAAGAAGATCAACCAGTTGGAAGGGAGCTTGTCCTGACTCACAACTCAGGCCGAACATGATTGAGACTGATCGAAAAAAATCTCCGACCTTCAAAAGCAACTGCAGGATGCTGAGGCGAACTACAACACCTACCGAGTCAGCTGGTGCGGGTAAGTAGAGGACTACCGAAGAAAGCTCAAGACGGCGACCGATGAAGCTGCCCGCCTTCAGAGGCAGTTGTCTGAGAGAGTCCAGTCCATCTCTACACAAGGCTCCAAAGAGCTCCGCTCCTTAAGGGGGACCATGGAAGAACTGTCTGTGGCCCTTGGGCAGGAGAAGGCCGAACTGCAGCGGCTGAAGATTTAGCTGGCCCACGAGCAGCAGGCGATCAAGGATGCTGAGGTGGAGTCTGAGGTTCTGAGGAAGAGGCTTCAGAAGGTGGAGGGTGAAAGCTGGTGGTTCCACCAGATGTACCAGGAGATGCCGCTAAGAAAGATGGAACTAGAAGAAGAAGTCAAAAACTTAAAACAATCTCTAATAATGACTGGAACCGAGAGCTTGAAGTCGGAAGAAGCCAACCTTCCTTAGAGCTTCTTTTATCTTTCATTCTTCATTCTTTTTTTTTTCTTGTCCTTTTTCTTTTTTGGCCTTCAAGGCTTTGAAATGTACACTTCACTAATGAAATAAAAAAAAAAATTTTCATTACCTTGTCCATTCTTGCATTAAGTCATCATTTACCGAACTTCTTTTATCTTTTGTCTTGTTCGATGTCGACGTTGTTTGAAGGTTCCTAGTCATCACCGTGTTGATTTGTCCTTAGGGACTGAAAATTTTCGACAAGGGTTTTCTTCATCGTTGAGACGAGGTCCCTTGAGTCTTTGATGTAGTTTGTTTTTCCCTTATCACTGGTGTAGTTCGTCGCTTTCTCTTTTTATCTCTCCTTTTTTTTTATGTTCGAGTGAAGGTTTTTTCTCTGCTCTTAATGGGGTCGTGGGACTGTAGAGAAGCTGTTGAGGAGGCTTTCCTCCTCATCCGATTTTTATCGATCAGATCTTCATTTCTGTCAGGATGAGGTTCTCATCCTATTCCCGACACAGTCAATTTCAACTCATGTTAGGATGAGATTCTCCTCTTGTTCCTAACAGGGCTGTGGGGGCACGTAAGGGTCGTTGCAAGGGCCTCTCCCTTCAACCAATCTCTAGATAATCGGGCCTTCGATTTTGCTCATGTTAGGATGAGGTTCTCCTCCTGTTCCTAACATGGCTGTGGGGGCACATAAGGGCCGTTGTAAGGGCCTCTCCCCCCATCCGGTCTTTAAATAATCGGGCCTTCAACTTTACTCATGTTAGGATGAGATTCTCCTTTTGTTCCTAACATAGCTGTGGGGGCACATAAGGGCCGTTGTAAGAGCCTCTCCCCCCATCCGATCTTTAAATAACTGGACCTTCGACTTTGCTCATGTTAGGACAAGGTTCTCCTCCTGTTCCTAACATGGCTGTGGGGGCACATAAGGACCGTTGTAAGGGCCTCTCCTCCCATCCGATCTTTAAATAATCGGATCTTCGACTTTGCTCATATTAGGACGAGGTTCTCCTCCTATTCCTAACATGGCTATGGGGGCACATAAGGGCCGTTGTAAGGGCCTCTCCCCCCATTTGATCTTTAAATAATCGGGCCTTCGACTTTGCTCATGTTAGGACGAGGTTCTCTTCCTGTTGCTAACATGACTGTGGGGGTACATAAGGGCCGTTGTAAGGACCTCTCCCTCCATTCGATCTTTAAATAATCGGGCCTTCGACTTTGCTCATATTAGGATGAGGTTCTCCTCCTGTTCCTAATATAGTTGTGGGGGCACATAAGGGCCGTTGTAAGGGCCTCTCCCTCCATCCGATCTTTAAATAATCGAGCCTTCGACTTTATTCATGTTAGGATGAGGTCCTCCTCCTGTTCCTAACACGCTTAGTTTCGATTGTCGGAAGGAGCTACTCCCTATCGTTATGAGCTCATGCCAAAAGAAAAGATATGCAAATATGAAAGAAACTTTTATTTAAGATAAAGTTATTGGTAATATATTCATAGATTTTTCGAATCCCATAGCCGCGGAAGGTCTGCTCCCCATCGGGGTCCTCTAAAGATGGAGTTGATAATCCCAATTGGAGGCCGATCTTCAGGCTGCTCCTCCCTCCTTGGTGGCTCTGGTTGCAGTAGGGCTCTCGGCCGATTTTCCTACCTTCAGGTCGGCGTCGAATGAATCTGTCAAGCCGACCTCATCTGATTAGCTTCTCGATCTCATCTCAGAGCTGAATGCACTCCTTCATGTCGTGACTGTGGTCACGATGATAGAGGCAGAACTTGTTAGGGTTGCACTTTTCGAGGTGTGTGCGCATCCTTTTCGGCCTCGACAGCTGCTCCCTGACCTCCATCAGCACTTGGATTTTTGATGTGTTGAGAGGGGCATAGCTGTGGAATCTTTCTGGGGTAGAGCCCCTCCGAACTCTGTGGTCCAGGCTTCTCTACCTACGAGCCCGGGGTGGAGTCTGGACACGCTTGTGTCCGGAGGGAGTTCGAGAATGTGGCCGAGCTTCACTCGGCCCTTTTTCAACTGCGGGCTTGCTGGAGTCTCCTGTCTGTCGCTCCTTCATGGCCTCCTCATCCTTCATCTTGAAGGCTTCTTCTGCTCGGGCATATCCTTCGGCCCGACCCAGCAAATCAGCAAAGTCCCTGGGATACTTCTTTTTTAGAGAAAATAGAAGATCATTCTTTTGAAGACCGCCCTTCAGGGCGGCCATCGCGATCGATTGATCCAAGTTTCGGATCTCCAATGCAGCGATGTTAAAATGGTTGACGTAAGCTTGGATGGATTCTTCCTCCTTTTGCTTGATGTTGATGAGGGACTCTGAACCTCTCCGGAGATGCCGGCTGTTGACGAAATGAGCAACAAACTGGTGGCTCATCTGATCAAAGAAGAAGATAGTACCCGACTTTAGTGTCGAGTACCAATTTCTTGCTGCTCCCTTCAAAGTAGATGGAAAGGCTCGGCACAGGATGACGTCTGGCGCACCATGGAGTAGCATCATTGTCCGAAAGGCCTCCAGGTAGTCAACCAGATCTGAGGTCCTGTCGTAGCTCTCTAATTGGAGGAGCTTGAAGTTCGATGGGATTGGCTCCTGCATGATCATTTGAGAGAAAGGAGGGTCAGTGCAGATGTCCTCACCGCAAGCAGTAGGAGCATGGCGGAGCTCTTCGATCTGCCAGTTTATCTTTCGAAATCTTTGATCCAGGAGGTCGGCTCAGCTGCGAGTCTCGAGAGTCTTCTGGTGGAATGGAGGTAGGGACTCTCCGGGGGTGGAATAGTGATCGGATGGTGGGCTCTCCGTCTTCTGCTTCCCCTTTCTGGGGAAGACGGGGCAACTTGCCCAAGTGGCCCACCCGGTCATCGGATTTTGAAACTCCGATGATGCTCTTTCCAGCCGCACTGATGCCTGCGGCTGCTGTGGCTGCTGCTGCATGGTCTGTACTGCTTCGGTGAGGCCCCTGACTTACTGAACCAGCAAGTCAAACTGCTCTATGCCGATCACCGTTGCAGGAGGAGGAGCCTGGAAAATTGGAGACGAGGCCGGAGCTTGCGGAGCTCGCTGAGATCTGGCCGTGGAGGCCGTGGATCGCCTGGTGGATGCCTTTCGAGGAGGCATCAGGTAAAGATCTGGCAGGAGAAGGAGAAGAAGATGTCGGAGAAGATGACCGGAGACAATCCCGTTGAGTACTCATTTAAGAACAGGGGTACTGCAAAGACACAGGGCCCTTCCTCTAGTGCCAATTCTATTGGTGCAGAATTCCACCGACGTCGGAGAAGCTGGAGTTGAGATGACCGCGATCGCTGTCGGGACCTACAAAGAAAGTCTAAACTGAAGTTGGGGGTGCTCCGGCAAGACCCTCCGATGCTCAAGTCAGTACTCTGCTTCAACAGAAATGGAGTGCTCAAATAGAATTTTGGCAGAGTTTCGAGATAGAGTTTAGAGCTTAGAGAAGAACGTATCTGGGGGTCCCTTTTTATAGATAGAGAGTATAACTGATTGACAACGATGTTTGTAATCGCCTGGTAGTGGGCCGTTCAGGGCCACGCGGAGTTTGTTACAGAGAGTAGTGACGTCAGGGGGCCGTTCAGGGCCACGTGGAGCTTGTTACGGAGAGTGGAGTGGTGTCCATTGTCGCGACTTGCTAGAGAGTGGTGGAGCCATGCGGAATCCGTTATAGAGAGTGGAGTAGGATAGTGGCCATTGTCGTGACTTGTCAGAGAGTTTGGATCTGTCGGTTGAAGCTCGACTGGGATGTCTGATGGAGCAAAATGGCTCTCTATCTTGTCAATCCAGGAGAAGCTCAGATGTTTTCGAGGTTGCTGATGGGTCTACTGTTGTTGGGTGCCTAGAGCACTGATGCTGCAGGTGAGAGTCATTTGCTGTAGAAGCTCAGATGGAGACTTTCTGTTGGAAAAGTCCGATTTCATGAGGAATCCGACAGAGGGTCGATCGATAGTGGACTTCGGGTGGCATTGGGGAGGTTCGTCCGCTGGAGGAGTCTGGAGGATCCTGTGAAAGTCCGGATGGCATTGTTGAAGTCTGACTGACGTTATTGAAGGTTGATGGCTGGGAAGGTATGGCAGACATTGGAGGCGGTCGGTCATTGTAGAAATTCAGCTGCTGGAGCCCGTCTGTTGTAGAAGTTCATCCGAAATCTATCCATTATGAAAGTTCAGACGGAGTTCGATTCTTGTAGAAGGCTGAAAGGAGGTCACTTATTGTAGAAGCTCGATCGAAGATCGATTGTCGTGGAAGCTCGGAGTAGTGACCTGGCTGGTGGAGCCTATCCTGTTGTAGAAGTTCATTTGGGATCCATCCGCTGTAGAAGTTCGAACGAAGTCCAGCTCTTGTAGGAGCTCGGATGAAATTCGAAAGGCAATCGACCACCGTAGAAACTTAGATGGAGTCTGGTTACTGTAGAAGTCCTGCTGCTGAGAAGCTCGGTCATTGATGAAGTTCGGAAGAAGCTTGGAGTAAAGTCGATCGTGGTTGGAAGAAGTCTGGAAGAGATTCAGAGAGTAGTCGATCACTGTAGAAAATCGACTGATAGTGAAGCCCAGAGAGCATTTGGAGTAGTCTGGTAGATGAATGGAGAAGCTCATTGTCGGAGAAGTCCGGATGGTATTATGAAAGCTCGGATGGTCGAGGGAGTTCAGAAAGATGCCACATAAGGTCGAAAGCCGGAAAAGCCCTGGAAGGGTCGGCCTTTTACAAACTTCGACTGGGGGTATTTTATACCCAATAGGTTTGAACCCGATTCACTTGAGCTAACCAATTCTGACCAATCGATCTATTAGTATCTAAGACAAGTTAATGAGATGTGATTATTTAATTAGTTCTGTTAGCCGACCTAGCCAATTCATTGGTGTCTAAGGAAGGCAATGGGAGGACCCCCACCATTCTCCACTTACCTGGCCAATTTGGAAGATTGGATCTTGAAATAGGTTGCTTAGCGATATGGTTTAGCTCATGCCAGTTAGATCAGTCATATGATGACTGATTAGATGAGACCTAAACTCAAACCTCTCCATAAATATTAAGTCCACAGGTCTTCCACTGTTGTAGATATGCGAGCGTATTACCGTCGTTGATTGTTCTCAGCTGGTCACAATGGTTTAGTTGCATTGAAAATCCACAACCACTCTATTAGCAAAGAGTTGCTCCAGGGTAAGGATGGGGTTGGGCCCAATAACTGTTAAGTGAGGGACCCAATGATGGCCTTACACTTGCATGTGAATGGTGGGTCAGGATTAATTAAAAAGTATTGGCAATAACTATTAGGTGAGCCCACATGACTTAAAGACCAAGTGGCTATAACATGCTTAGTGAAGCATCTGGATAAAGAGTTGCCTACGCATTAGTGTGCATATTACTAATAACCATTAGGTGAGGTGCATGTCATCGGTGGGACCGCAGCACCCATTAGGAATCTTTTATCACGTTAGGATTTTTGTTTCCTTCTCGGAGAGCAGAGGGATCTGAAAAATTAGTGAGAGTCATTATTTGCATCTTAAAGTCTCTAGAAAAAAATTAAAATATTAACTACAAAAGTCTAACTTGAATCTCTACTCTCGTAGTTAAACTATTATGTCAGCCTCAAACTCTCTAGCTCGCATCCTTGAAACCAATCATTTGATCGATAATAATTACAAAGACTAGCTCAAAAACTTTAGTATTGTTCTGACCTCAGAAAAGTTAAGCTATGTTCTCGATCAGGATCTCATTGTGTTACCAAACTATCCTACTGTTGAGCAGAGAGCTGCCTTTAAGAAGTGGATAGATGAAGACAGTCGGATCAAGTATTATGTGCTGGCATCCATGTCAAACGAGCCGCAAAGCCAGCACGAACATATGCCCACTGCGCGGGCTATAATCACTCACCTACAAGAGTTGTATGGTGAGCAAAGCTATACTGCACTCTTTGAAGTATCCAAGAGACTCTTCAACCTCAAGATGCGTGAGGGATAGTCTATCCATGAGTACTGTATTATAGTAATCAAGGACATTGAGGAGCTTGAGAAGCTCGAACTTGATATGCAAAAGGAATTGTAGATGGATCTGATTCTTCAATCCCTTACTAGTTCATATAATCAAATCATCATGAATTTTCATATGAACAAACATGACTGTACTATTTTCGAACTTCTCAATATGTTGGTCACAAGGAAGGGTACCTTGAAGAGTTCAAGGGGTATTATTCTCGCTGTGGAGTGGACTTCTTCTTTCAAGAGAAAGTCTACTAGAAGGAAAAAGGTTAAATCCATAAAGAAGCAGAAGAGAGAGAGTAAGCTAAAGAAGGATGGTCCAAAGGCGGCTGAGACAAAGAAAAAGTGTTTCCACTATCATGCTGTGTTATGATCCAGGTGGTGTGCCCAAGGCCCAGGGGACCAAGGCTAAGGCCAAGGTCCATCATTCATGAGGGATTCATGGAGGCTCTAGGGCTAGTTGGGCCCTAGGTTGAAAGGCTGTAGGCCTTTCGGATTCTTGAGATCTAGGTTATGTGAACCTCAAGAGATCAACACTTTATGGGCCAGGTCTGGGCCCAGGATAGGTGAGATTAGGTCGAGTCATGGGTGTACATGGGCTTGGGTTAACCTAATCTCCCATAGAGTTGGTCAAGGGAGTTTTGGGTTTGGGTCACTTGACCCTGTATTTATATATACATGTACTTGTATAGGTTTGATGAAAAGCCAAAAAAATACAGAACTCTTTCTCCCAAGTCTCTCTCTCTCTTCTCCCTCTCTATCCAGCCATCCTCCATGCCCCAGAAGCAAGAAACCCTAGGGTTTCTTGCTGCTAGGTCCAGATAAGAAAAGAAAGAAGGGAGGCGCTAGCCCCTTCCTCCTTGCAGCCGCCAACCAGATTGCTCCCCTCCTCTCTTGTAGTCACCCAAACACTAGGTCCAAGACTTAAAATTTCTTGAAAAGATGTTGGTACAAGTTTCTCTCAGATCTGGAGTTGATCTGAGGTCGTTTGAGGCACGGGTGAGATCTCCATCAACAGATCTACAAGAAAGGCTGCAGCAGGATAGATCTACAAGGTCTGCCTCCATCTACCATCTTTCCTATCTAAAATGTCCCAATTCAAGATCTACGAATTGGAGGACCTCGGTCCAGGTCTGATCTAGTTGGGTACTAGATCTTAGATTTTTTAGAGGTGATTTCAGAGGTGTTCTTCATCTGGAATGAAAGGCTGACGAAGAAGACAGCAACCAGGCTGATTTCATCAAGGGCCTTGGATCGTGTCCAGAAGTCTCCAGATCTATTCGTTGCTGGTTCTGCTGCACCCAAGGTCTGTGGGAGGATCCAGAATCGTGCTCCAATAGTTGGTATCAGAGCCACAGTGGTGAGGAAGCGGTTCCAAGCATGAGAAGTTGAAGATCCCAAGTGCTAAAAATTTTCAGCAAGGTACCATCAAGGTATATTCTACACTTCTTGATTTTATATTGCTTGTTTGGCTTGGATCCAGTCATGGGCAGCAATATGAAGGTCGATGTCGAGAAGTTTGATGGTAAGAAAAATTTTTTCATGTGAAAAATCCAGGTGGAGGATCTCCTGGTGCAAGCAGATCTGGATCAGGCTTTGGATGAGAAGCCTGAGGGAATGATAGATAGACAGTGGGCATCATTGGAGAAGAAAGCATGCTCGGTGATCAGAGGATGTTTGACGGATGTGGCGTTGCATTCGGTGCTGGAAGAAAAGACCCCGAAGGGCCTTTGGTCGAAGTTGCACACCATGTATATGGGGAAGAATATGTGCAATAAGCTGATGCTGAAGAAGAGGTTGTACAGTCTTCGGATGCAGGAGGGATCTGATGTGATTGGCCACATTCAGAGGTTCGACCAGTTGTGCACGAAGTTGATGAATATCGGAGTGAAGCTGGATGAGGAGGACAAGTCCCTATTACTTTTGTGTTCACTGCCAGGATCATATGATTCTTTGGTGACTACATTGCTCTATGGCAAGGAGACTCTGGAATATGAGGACATGGTCTCGGTGCTGAGGTATAATGAGCAAAGGGAAAGGTTGATCAGAGATCAGGCTCGCCAGGAGAGTTTGGCAGTAGGGGAGAGGACAGGTAGAGGCAGAGGCAGAAGCAAGTCCAAGGGGCGGTCCAGGTCCTAGAAGGGAAAGAAAGAGATGAAATGCTTCAAGTGCAACGAGTTCGGGCACTTCAAGCGAGAATGTCTACTACGGAAGAGCAAGAAGGGAGAAAGAAGTGACTCAGAATCAGTGAGTGCAGTTGCTGGGCAGTAGGTGGAGGATGATCTACTTGTGGTATCAGATGGTCATAGGCATTACACAGAGGAGTGGACACTAGACTCTGCGTGCTCACATCACTACACGCCACACAGGTCTTGGTTTGCGACATACACCAAGACAGATCAGTGACTCTAGGAGACAATCATCCTTGCAAGGTGGCTGGGATAGGGACAGTCAGGGTGAGGATGTTTGATGGGATTGCGAGGATATTGACAAATGTAAAGCACATCCCGGAGCTGGAAAATAATCTGGTGTTACTAGGCTACTTGGAGTGCAGTGGATACAGCTTCAGCAGTAGGGCTAGAAGTGGAGTACTAAACATCTCCAATGGAGCTATGGTGGTGATGAGAGGCAGGAGGTTGGACAATAACTTCTATCGCATGGAGGGATCTGTGGTGATCGGAGAGTCTGATGCAGCAGCTGCAGCACAGGACCAGCAGGGGGATTACAGGATGTGGCACTACCGCCTAGGCCACATGGGTGACAAGGGGCTGAGGGAGTTAAGCAGGAGAAGACTCATCTCTGATTTGGAGGATGGAGCTACAAGGGAGATCTGTGAGCCTTGCCAGATCGAAAAGTAGAGGAGAGTTCAGTTCAACGTCAGTATAGCCCGCAGTGCAGCCCCTCTGGAGTTAGTACACACGGATGTGTGGGGACCAGCCCCAGTTTCAGCTAGGAATGGGGCCAGATACTTCATGACCCTGATTGATGATTTCTCAAGGAAACTCTGGATTTACTTCATGAGAGAGAAGTCAGAGGTCTTCACCAAGTTCAAAATCTGGAGAGCTGAGGTGGAGTAGGGGAGGAGCGTGAAGTGTTTGAGGTCAGACAATGATGGAGAGTACACCAGCAGAGAGTTCCAGGATTATTGTGAAGAGTGTGGGATCAGGAGATACTTCTCAGTTAAGGGGACTCCACAGCAGAATGGGGTGGCCGAGAGGATGAACAGAACACTTCTGGAAAAGGCACGATGCATGAGGCTGCAAGCAGGGCTTCCAAAAGAGTTATGGATTGACACAATTGACGCAGCGGGTTACTTGGTCAATCGATCACCTCACACCAAGTTGGATGGCAGGCTTCTAGAGGAGGTGTGGTCTGGGAGGACAGTTGGGCTGGGCCATCTACGGGTATTTGGGTGCACGGCCTATGTGCACATTGGAGCTGGTGAGTGGAGCAAGCTAGACGCCAGATCACGCAAGACGGTATTTCTAGGCTATCCGTGAGGAGTTAAGGGATACAAGCTGTGGGATCCCTTGGAAAAGAAGGTCATCATTAGTCGGGATGTGACTTTTGATGAGGAGTCAGTCCTACGGAGGTGAGCAAGCATGGAGGAGCAGCAGGAGCAGGAGGAGGTCCAGCAGGGCACTGCTGGACAGCTTACCTCTTTGATTTTGCCTCTTGCAGGTACTACGAAAGGACATGACATTCAGGTGGAGAACCTACCTAAGGTGTCTCCACAGGTGGAGAAGACTCGGATGAATGATCGAGGTGGAGAGGTCCAGCAGGAGCGAGCTGGACCGAGGACTGATATCGGTGTTGCCCTACACAAGTCCAAGAGGACCATCAGGCAACCGAACTGATATGGCTTCAAGGAGATGCTGTCATATGCCCTGGTGATAGTGAATGGAGATCCTTATACATATCAGGAGGCTATTGAGAGTCAGGACAGAGAGCGATGGGTCCAGGCGATGTCCGAGGAGATGCAGTCTCTTCACCAGAACCAGACGTGGCGATTGGTGCAGTTGCCACAGGGGAAGAGGCCCATTGGCTGCAAATGGGTTTACAGTCACAAGGAAGGGACTTCAAAGCAGTGAGGTATCAGATTCAAGGTGAGGTTAGTGGCCAAGGGATACTCCCAGAAGGAAGGCATCGATTTTAGCGAGGTCTTCTCTCCCGTCGTCAGACATACTTCCATCAGAGTGCTGCTGAGCATTGTAGCAGCTCAGGATTTAGAGCTGGAGCAGATGGATGTCAAGACGGTGTTCCTCTATGGGCATTTGGAGGAGAGGATTTACATGGAGCAGCCACCCAGTTTCAGGGATCTAGGATCAGAGGGAAAGGTTTGTTTGTTGCACAAGTCGCTGTATGGGCTGAAACAGTCATCGAGGCAATGGTACAAGTGGTTCGACTCCTATGTGCGCAGCATTGGACTTTCCAGGTGCGAGTTTGATCCCTGTGTTTATGTTCAGTCTCTTGAGGATGGTTCTAGGGTATTCCTACTCTTGTATGTGGATGACATGCTTATAGCATGCGAGAATAGGAAGGTTGTGCAGGATCTGAAGGCATTCTTATCTCGGGAGTTTGAGATGAAGGATTTGGGCCCTGCAAGAAAGATCCTAGGCATGGAGATATTCAAAGACTGAGCCCAGAGGGTGCTACATCTATCTCAAGGGGGCTACATACAGAAGGTCTTAGAGAGGTTCAGGATGAAGGGAGCAAAGTCGAAGGAGCTGCCACTTGCCGGTCACTTCAGACTCTCGAAGACCATAGCGCCACAGACTGAGGTGGAGGCTCAAGAGATGGAGAAGGTCCCTTATGCTTCAGGAGTTGGGAGCTTGATGTATGTGATAGTCTGTTGTAGGCCAGACATCGCTCATGTAGTGAGTCAGGTTAGCAGGTTCATGGCGTAGCCTGGCAGGGAGCACTGGAGAGCTCTGAAGTGGATATTCAGATACCTGGCAGGTTCAGTTGGAGTTGGCATCTACTACGGACAGTGAGAAGGTGCAGTGGGATATTCTGACATGTCCAGGGGGGCTGATTGGTAGTTATGTAGATGTAGACTTCGGTGGAGATGTGGATACCCGGAGGTCTACGACAGGCTTCATCTTTAGCCTGTATGGAGGTCCTATTTCTTGGAGATCGAGTCTGCAGCCTATCACAGCCCTATCCACTACAGAGGCGGAGTACATCAGGCTGACAGAAGCAGCTAAGGAGGCAATTTGGCTGAAGGGTTTGTTGACGGAGATGGGCCTTACTCAGGAGGCCATTAGAGTGCACTATGATAGCCAGAGTGCACTTCTACTAGCACAGAACTTAGTCTATCATGTAAGGACAAAGCACATCGACATTCGATATCATCGAATCAGGGAGCTTGTGGAGGATGGCAAGGTGGAGCTGGTAAAGGTACACACCAAGGAGAACCCAGCTGATGCACTTACGAAGGTACTTCCACGGGACAGCTTTCAGAGATGTGTTGAGCTGATTCGGCTGATAGACAGAGTGGAGCTGGTTGAGGCCTTGGGACACCAAGATAGAGATTGTTATGATCCAGGTGGTGTGTCCAAGGCCCAGGGGACCAAGGCTAAGGCCAAGGTCCATCATTCATGAGGGATTCATGGAGGCTCTAGGGCTAGTTGGGCCCTAGGTTGAAAGGCTGTGGGCCTTTTAGATTCTTGAGATCTAGGTTATGTGGACCTCAACGGACCAACTCTTTATGGACTAGGTCTGGGCCTAGGATAGGTGAGATTAGGTCGAGTCATGGGTGTACATGGGCTTGGGTTAACCTAATCTCCCATAGAGTTGGTCAAGGGAGTTTTGGGTTTGGGTCACTTGACCCTGTGTTTATATATACATGTACTTGTATAGGTTTGATGAAAAGCCAAAAAAATACAGAACTCTTTCTCCCAAGTGTCTCTCTCTCTTCTCCCTCTCTCTCCAGCCATCCTCCATGCCCCAGGAGCAAGAAACCCTAGGGTTTCTTACTTCCAGGTCCAGATAAGGAAAGAAAGAAGGGAGGCGCTAGCCCCTTCCTCCTTGCAGCCACCAACCAGATTGCTCCCCTCCTCTCTTGCAGTCATCCAAACACCAGGTCTGAGACCTGGAATCTCTTGAGAAGAGGTTGGTACAAGTCTCTTTCAGATCTGGAGTTGATCTGAGGTCGTTTGAGGCACGGGTGAGATCTCCATCAACAGATCTACAAGAAAGGCTGCAACAAGACAGATCTGTAAGGTATGTCTCCATCTACCTTCTTCCCTATCTAGAATGCCCCAATTTGAGATCTACAAATTGGAGGACCTTGGTCCAGGTCTGATCAGGTTAGGTGCCAGATCTTGGATTTTTTAAAGATGATTTTAGAGGTATTCTTTATCTGGAACGAAAGGCTGACGAAGAAGACAGCAACCAGGCTGATTTCGTCAAGGGCCTTGGATCGTGTCCAAAAGTCTCCAGATCTGTTCGTTGCTGGTTCCGCTGCACCTAAGGTCCATGGGAGGAGCCGGGATCATGCTCCAACATGCTGAAGGCCACTGGAGGAGGAACTATCCAAAATACTTGGAGAGCCTGAAGACAATAAAAGGATGATAAACCTTCTGAAGGTATGCTCGTAATAGAATCTAACCTCATGATTTCTTCTACTTCTAGTTGGGTATTAGACTCTGGCTCGAGTGCTCATATATGCACCTCTATGCAGGGTCTGATAGAAAGTAGAAGGTTGAGAGAAGATGACATAATCCTTCGGGTCGACAATAGAGCAAAGATTGCTATAGAGGTCATTGGCACTTACCCTCTCTGATTACTATCTGATGTTAGATTAGATTTAAAAGACTGTTATTATATTTTTGTAGCTAGTCAGAATTTAATTTTCATGTCTGTTCTAGCACAAAAATATTTTGAAATTAGTTTCAATAAAGATTTTTGTTCCATTTATTTATAAAATAAATCGATTGCACAAGATCTTTTAATTGACCATCTTTATCACTTGTATGTTGACCTAAACGAGCAAATAGTGAGTGCTGTAGGAGATCCAGAGATGAGATTAATCAGAAGTACTTATGGCATCATAGACTAGGCCATATTGAAGAGGACAGGATAAACAGACTGGAAAAGGATGGGATCCTTAGCTCTCTTAATCAAGAGTCGCATCCAGCTTGTGAATCCCGTCTTTGAGGAAAAATGGCCAAGTTACCCTTTATAGGATATGGGGAAAGGGCCACAGAGTTACTTGTCCTGGTACACACCGATGTGTGTGGGTCATTTAATATATAGACCAGAGGTGGTTATACCTACTTCATTATCTTTACTGATGATTTGGATAGGTATGGATATGTATATCTAATGAAATACAAGTTTGAAGCCTTTAAAAAGTTTAAGAAATTCAGGCATAAAGTAGAGAAGCATATGGATGAAATCGTTAAGGTTCTTTGATCTGATCGAAGAAGTGAATATCTTAGTCAAAAATTTTTGGGATATCTTAAGGACAACGACATAGCCTCTCAGTGGATCCCTTCTGGAACACCTCAGCTCAACGGAGTATCCGAAAGGAGGAACAGGACCCTATTGGATATGGTCAGGTCCATGATGAGCTTCATGGATCTACCTTTATTTTTTTGAAGACATGCCATATTAACTGCCATTCACTTATTGAATAGGGTTCTTTCAAAGTCTGTTCCTACCACATCGTATGAGATATGGTTCGGCAAGAAGTCGAGTCTGGGTTATCTTAAGACTTGAGGATGTCCGACCTATGTCAAAAGATAGATGATGAAAAAGTTGGACAATAGATCTATTATAGCTCACTTTTTAGGGTATCCAAAAGAATCCATGGGATATTACTTCTACTTTCCATAAGATCACAATGTGATTGTGAGTCGAAATATCGTGTTTCTAGAAAAATAGTTTATTCATGATGGCGTCAGTGGGAGATTAGTGAAACTCGAAGAGAAGGTCTCTGAAGAGTCTAGAGCTATAGATCCTCAGAAATCCGTAGTCCATGAGCTAGTAGTTGATGTTCCTCAGCCACCTCACAGATCTAGCAGAATCTCCTGACCTCCTAAAAGGTATATGGGTATGCTTACGAAGGAAGTAAAAGAAATATTTCTTATAAAAGATAGAGGTCATGGTGATGATCTCAATACCTTTGATGAGGCGATGTCTGACATCAATTTCGAGAAATGGTTAGATACTATGAAGTTAAAAATTGATTCGATGTACTCAAACTAAGTCTGGACTTTTGTGGATCCACCTGAAGGTATTGTACTTATTAGATGTAAATGGATCTACAAAAAGAAGATAGGTATCGATGGTAAGGTAGAGACCTATAAAGCTAGGCTTGTGGCTAAAGATTATAGTCAGCGTGAGGGCATTAACTATCAAAAAAATTTTTCGTCTATAGCCATGCTAAAATCCATTCATACTTTGCTTGCTGTTGCAGCTTACTATGATAATGAAATTTGATAGATGGATGTAAAAACTGCCTTCCTGAATGGATATCTTAAGAAAGATTTCTATATGGAGCAGCCTATGGATTTCACATCCGGTGATGGTAATCACAGAGACTGCAAGCTGTAAAAGTCCATATACGGATTAAAGTAGGCTTTTCAGAGTTGGAACCATCATTTTGATGAGGCAATCACATCGTTTGATTTCACTAAAAATGATGAAGAACCTTGTGTATACAAAAAAGTCAGTGGGAGTGCAATTACCTTCCTCGTACTATACGTAGATGATATTCTTCTTATGGAGAATGATATTCCCATGTTGACCATAGTCAAAAGATAGTTGTCCAAAAAATTCTCCATGAAAGATCTAGAGGAAGCGTCATATATTCTCGAAATAAAAGTCTATAGGGATAGACTTAAATAGATGCTTGGTCTGTCACAAAAACTGTACATAAAGAAGGTACTGAAGAGGTTCAGTATAAAAAACTTCAAGAGAAGTCTCTTACCTCTTAGGCATGGTATTAGTCTCTCTAAGATGATGTGTTCGACCACATCTGAGGAGGTGCAGCACATGAGTAGGATTCCTTACACCTCGACTATAGGAAGCTTCATTTACACCATGCTACGTACTTAACCTAATATTGTCCTTGCTGTGAGTGTCACAAGCAGGTATCAGTCGATCCAGATAAGGAGCATTGGATAGCTGTGAAGAATATCTTTAAGTACTTAAGAAGGACTAAGGATTTGTTCTTGATCTTTGGAGGGGATTCTGAGTTGTGAGTTGAGGGTGTATTCTTATTCAATATATTAGAGGAGTTCTGTATATATGATCAATAGATGCTGAATATACTGTAGATGTGTAGGATAAATTCTAGCTCTAATGTTAGTTGTAGAACTGGATGTCATTCCATGATACAGTATTACAAAGATAATGGCACCATAGCCCTTGCTAAGGAGCCCAAGGTCTCACCAGAAGTCCAATCATATAAAGCAGCAGTGTACACGACTACCTCATATTGAGGTGCGAAGAGTAGACTCCACGGATAATGTGACAGACCTGCTGACTAAGTAGTTGAGCAATCAAAAATGGAAGTCCACCTTGAGAAGATGAGACTTAGTGTCACGCCTCTGACCCGAGATTGTGAATCGAGAGTCGCGGCAACCGCCGCATACTTATGAAGAACTCTCTCCATAAGCATGCAAGGCATCTCATCATGATATCAATGCATCATAGAGGAATAAATTCAAATAATTATTATTCAACTGTAATTCAAGTAATTAAATCAAATGTCTTACATCCAATAAAATTTTACTAAAAATAAAATAATAGATCTAAGTTTATTGAAGTTGACAATGCTAAATATCTCCTCTAAAAGCTCTGTCCTAATATTTCTTCCCACGCTCGAATTTAATTATCTGAATCTGAAAAATAGAAAGAAAGGAAATGAGCTAGACAGCTCAGTAAGTAACAAATATCTCAACTAGATAATTCAGATATTATATAATTTTTAAGAATAATGTTGCAAATAAACATAAGAGTATATTTCATGCTGATTTAATATAAATCAAATATTTTCAAATATTCATATATAATATAATCATAAATCCGATTCGATTCAAAATACTCGTAACTCAACAGCCTCGACTATGACCAACATTTAACCCCCATTGGCGGGGTCCACAGAATACCAGCGCACAACCCCCACTGGCAGGGTCCACAAATACCAGTGCACAACCCCCACTGACAGGATCCACAAACACCAGTGCACAACCCCCACTGAGTACCAATGTATAATCCCCATTGGCGGGGCCCACTGAAACATAGTTAGGCTGAGAGCATAAATTTGATCTATATCAAAATACTTTGTACCATAATATATCATAATTTTTCACTGAACATGTGCATAAATCGACGTACCATAATATTTCAAAAGCACTTTTCTTTCAAAACATAATTTCATAAATCATGCATAATTTTAGAGAATAATTATTTATTTTCAGAATAAATATGGAATATCTCGAGATGATGATTCATTACTTACCTTTCACGGAGCACTGAATGAATATATCGATTAACTTCTAAGAGATTTTTTCATGCCTATTATTCAAAATTATATTTTTATATTAATTTTAATTCAAAATTAAATTTAACAAATCCCAAAATTAAAACCTCACTTAAAATCAGACTCTTCCCTAAACTCGATCAAAATCATCAGATGAAGCCTTCCACTACGCTAATCCTAGATGAATAACTTTAGAGAGGGAGAAATCCATCAAGAGAGAGAAACAACTTAGAGAGAGAAAATTTTAGAGAGAGAAAGTAGAGAGAGAAAGTCTAATTCCAGAGAGAGAAAGTCAGGGTTCAGATTGAAAGAAGAGAGAGAAGAGAGAGAAACTCTCTCTCTCATCATTTATTTTATTTTATTTTATTTTATTTATTTATTTATTTATTTACTTATATATATATATATTTATTTATTTATTTATTTTTATTATTATTATTTTTTCTTTTCTTTTCTTTTTCTCTTTTTCTTCTTTTTCTTCTTTTTCTTCTTTTTCTTTCCTTTTCTTTTTCTCTTTTTTCTTCTTTCTCTTTTCTTTTTCTTCTTTTTCTTTTTCTTCCTTTTTCTTGGTTCCTTCCAGGCCGAACAGGGGACGGCGGTCCTCCGGCCTTGACCGGCTGTTCGGGCCACGACTATCGTGGCGGAGGCCAGCGGCAGAGGGGGGCCACTCCCCCTGTCACGGAGGAGCATGGCCGGCGATCAGTTGCGATCGTCGGTGCCGAAAAATTCACAGGAAAGAGACCAAAACAGAGGTCCCTTTCTCCAATCGAAAATCGGCGACTCTCATCACCGGCAGCCGCGCACAGGAGCACGGAAGGAAGGGGAAGGAAGAGAGGAAAAGGAGGGAAACTTATCTTGACCTCCGGTGGCCTCGTCGGAGAGCAGTCACGGCGAGAACAAGGCAAGGGATCGCAGCTCTACTTCGGGAAAATCGGAGAGGAAAAGAAGGGAAAAGAGCCGATGTTGGGTTTCTAGGAAGGAGGAGGTCTTCTTATAGGGGATCCTAGGACTCCGAGGGATCCTAAGATTCCGATCTTGCCTGGATCTCGCCGGAGAAGAAGACTCCTATCGGGAGTCTTCTTCCTGATTTTTCCCTGTTTTTTTTTTTTATTTTGGGCTTTGGTGGGCTGAATTGGGTTTTGGGCTATAACATTCTTCACCCCTAAAAAGAAATTTTGTCCTCGAAATTTTTCATACCTGCCACCATTGTATTGGAAGCTTGTGCATTCTGTTGAGTAAGCGCATAAACTCTTCCCTGGGTTTTAAAAATCTGTCCACCACCCTTATGTTGTCCTTCATAAGTTCTTTGGCCAACTTGATTTTCAGTATTTAGCGGGCAGCTAGCAATTTTATGATCCATCTGACCACATTTGAAACAAGCACCTGTATTCCAATAGCAATCCTTGTTTGCATGATTTTTGCCACATCTAGAGCACGGCTCACCATCAATTTGTTGAGTCTTATTATCTATTGCTCCCTTAGCTAATCTTTTGATGTTTTTATTATTCTGCCCTTGTGTATCATTTAATTTTGCTCTCTTTCTTTGCTTTCTTTTCCTTTCCATGCGTTCTTCATTGACTTCTCTTTCAATTATCAGTGCTTTGTTTACCACATCAGCATAAGTTGTCAATTCATATGGAACCACTTATTTTCGAATTTCAGTTCTCAGTCCCATCTCGAACTTGTGAACACGTTCTTGCTCACCATCCACTAATCTTGGAGCAAATTTTGCTAACTCTGTAAATTTTGCTTCATATTCAGTCACACTCATACCCTTTTGCTTCAAATAAATAAACTCTTGCTCTTTCTGGATCCTTATACTCCGAGGAAAATACTGATCGTAGAATGCAATCCGAAATCTTTCTCAGGTAAGTATTTCGCCGTCTTGTTCATGCTTGCGCTGTAGTCGCTGACACCAGTTGTATGCTCTCCTTGTAGTAAATAAGCTGCATATCGAATCTTTTCTTCATCAAGACACTCTTGGACAGTGAAGGCCTTCTCCATCTCCATTATCCAGTTATCAGCCTCCAAAGGTTCAGTAGTCCCCTTGAAAGCTGGAGGAGCAAGCTTTTTAAATTCTGAAATGTTGTTCCGTTGTACTGGTTGCTCTCCATGTTGTGGTGGTGGATGTTGATGTTATTGTGTATCTCGTTGTATCTGCTGTTGTTCAAACATTTGCTGCTGTATTTGTTGTTGCGCTTGTACCATCCTGATTAGGGTCTGCATTAACTGAGCCATATCTGATTCTTAACATGCTCTCGAAGTACTCCCATTAGGATCTACGACTCCCTCCTCCTGAGGGGTGCCACTGGTCAGATGGAGAGTGCTACCATCCCGTGGTTGTGATGTCTCTCTTGCAATTCCTTGAGTAGTTCTTGTCATTCTATGGGGAGGCATGGTAACCTTGTAGTAGTAAAACCTTATTAGATTCATTTATCTATTTGTTAGGATGGGTTTATTATGATGCTCATACTTTAACGTCCCAATATTCCTAATGTTTACCCACCTACACTCATACTATGTCAAATTCTATGTGTCATAATTTATCCACTTATGCTCTGATACCATAATAATTATCACGCCCCCGACCCGAGATTGTGAATCGAGGGTCGTGGCAACCGCCGCATACTTATGAAGAACTCTCTCCATAAGCATGCAAGGCATCTCATCACGATATTAATGCATCACAGCGGAATAAATTTAAATAATTATTATTTAACTGTAATTCAAGTAATTAAATCAAATGTCTTACATCCAATAAAATTTTACTAAAAATAAAATAATAGATCTAAGTTTATTGAAGTTGACAATGCTAAATCTTGCCTCTAAAAGCTCTGTCCCAATATTTCTTCCCACGCTCGAATTTAATTGTCTGAATCTGAAAAATAGAAAGAAAAGAAATGAGCTAGACAGCCCAGTAAGTAACAAATATCTCAACTAGATAATTCACATATTATATAATTTTCAAGAATAATGTTGCAAATAAACATAAGAGTATATTTCATGCTGATTTAATACAAATCAAATATTTTCAAATATTCACATATAATATAATCATAAATCCGATTCAATTCAAAACACTCGTAACTCAACAGCCTCGACTATGACCAATGTTTAACCCCCATTGACGGGGTCCACAGAATACCAGCACACAACCCCCACTGGCAGGGTCCATAAATACCAGTGCACAACCTCCACTGGCAGGGTCCACAAACACCAGCGCACAACCCCCACTGGCAGGGTCCACTGAGTACCAACGTATAATCTCCATTGACGGGGCCCACTGAAACATAGTTAGGCTGAGAGCATAAATTCGATCTGTATCAAAACACTTTGTACCATAATATATCATAATTTTTCACTGAACATGTGCATAAATTGACATACCATAATATTTCAAAAGTACTTTTCTTTTAAAATATAATTTCATAAATCATGCATAATTTTAGAGAATAATTATTTATTTTCAGAATAAATATGGAATATCTCGAGAAGATGATTCATTACTTATCTTTCATGGAGCACTGAATGAATATATCGACTAACTTCTAGGAGTTCCTCCGTGTCTATTATCCAAAATTATATTTTTACATTAATTTTAATTCAAAATTAAATTTAACAAATTCCAAAATCAAAACCTCACTTAAAATCAGACTCTTCCCTAAACTCGATCAAAATCATCAGATGAAGCCTTCCACTATGCTAATCCTAGAGGAATAACTTTAGAGAGGTAGAAATCCATCAAGAGAGAGAAATAATTTAGAGAGAGAAAATTTTAGAGAGAGAAAGTAGAGAGAGAAAGTCCAATTCCAGAGAGAGAAAGTCAGGGTTCAGACTGAAAGAAGAGAGAGAAGAGAGAGAAACTCTCTCTCTCATCATTTTTTTATTTTATTTTATTTATTTATTTATTTATTTATTTACTTATATATATATAAATATATATATATATTTATTTTTATTATTTTTCTTTTCTTTTCTTTTCTTTTCTTTTCTTTTTCTCTTTTTCTTCTTTTTCTTCTTTTTCTTTCCTTTTCTTTTTCTCTTTTTTTTTTCTTTCTCTTTTCTTTTTCTTCTTTTTCTTTTTCTTCCTTTTTCTTGGTTCCTTCTAGGCCGAACAGGGGACGGCGGTCCTCCGACCTTGACCAGCCGTTCGGGCCACAACTGTCGTGGTGGAGTCCGACGACAGAGGGGGGCCACTCCCCCTATCACAGAGGAGCATGGCCGGCGATCAGTTGCGATCACCGGTGCCAAAAAATTCATGGGAAAGAGACCAAAACAGAGGTCCCTTTCTCCGATCGAAAATCGACGACTCTCGTCGCCGGCAGCCGCGCACAGGAGCATGGAAGGAAGGGGAAGGAAGAGAGGAAAAGGAGGAAAACTTATCTTGACCTCCGGTGGCCTCGTCGGAGAGAAGTCACGGCGAGAACAAGGCAAGGGATCGCGGCTCTACTTTGGAAAAATCAGAGAGGAAAAGAGGGGAAAAGAGCCGATGTTGGGTTTCTAGGAAGGAGGAGGTCTTCTTATAGGGGATCCTAGGACTCCGAAGGGTCCTAGGATTCCGATCTCACCTGGGTCTCGTCGGAGAAGAAGACTCCTATCGGGAGTCTTCTTCCCGATTTTTTCCTATTTTTTTTTATTTTTTTTTATTTTGGGCTTTGGTGGGCTGAATTGGGTTTTGGGCTATAACACTTAGATTTGTGGCCAATTGGCTTTAGTCCAAGTGGAAGATTATTAGATGTATGTCCTAAAAGCTAATATGACTGACACATTATAATAAATCTAAAAAATAATTTTATACTTAATATATTAATATGATCAATAAAAAGATAATTTCTTTTTCATTCAAGTGTAATATGTCCTTGAATCATCCATGAAATTAGTTTCGATACATATTCTCAAAGTGTTAAGAATTAGAGATATGTATTTAATTCCTTAAGGCTCCCGATCATATGATATCATGAGGGCGATGATAGAATCGGATAGATTAGCGCATAAATCACTTCCTTCAGGATAGATAGGTCTCTAATCTACTGTGTAGAGACACAGGGCGACAAGCATGGATGATTGTTAGAGAACAACTGACACTGAGCATGATCATATGAGAGATCACTTGGATTTCTATTCAATCATTAGTGATTGTCTCGATGCTGTAGTTATGTGATTGATCCTTTGGCTTGAGATGGTACTGATACTCATAGTGAGACTACTGGAGTTTGATTGACACATAAATATAGATCTCAATAAGCCCTTGTAGTGGATGTTGGCAACAGTTGGTTCACTTTAAAAATGGAGTGTGCATCAAGATAGGATCTATCAATCTTGATAGAGAGTAGTAGTCGTATAAGATTTGAGAGGCTAAGTTCAAGAGTCTGTGGCCACAGCAGTGCGATTGATGGAAAAGAATTTTCATAGAAGTTACAACTGGACTTGAGCTAATCAATCAATCATATGACTGATGTTGAGGTTTGATGATTTATCCATGACCTGCCATCTAGTCAGGACTCACAATAGAGGGACTTAATCATATATTAACTACACTTAGAGGTTCATTTCAGTTCTACTAGATTGTCACTACATACTGCTAGATGTTACTGGTGGATTGTGAGAGCTCACTAGGGTTGGTCCGGATCGATAATCTTTGTTGAGTTAGAGTGAAATTGTTTCAACCCATTGAAAAAAATTTTAATGATATGATGATAGAGATTATTGTATGTCTCATACCAGATAGAATTGAACCTATGAGGTCACACAACAAAGAAATTAGGTCTGAAATAAGAAATTGAGCTTATGAAATATCAATTGAGTTTAGAGAAACCCATTAGATTTATGGTATCCTTGCTAGCACATGGTTGGACCTAATTTCTCTTTCTGTTGGGATTACTTATTTGATAAATTAATTCTAACTTAATAACCTGCTAATAACCTATATGAATAAGATTCATGAGACTCCAATTATTGGGTGTCTAAGGTTATGGATCACATAAATTAAGGGTGCAAGTCCCTTATGAATCTCCTTGATAGTTATTATGGGCCGCCACTTTTAGGTGATCAATTTGGGCATATCCATTAATTAAAGGGCCTTTGGTTTTCATATGGGATGTCTCTTGGGTACAAAATAGGATGTCTAATTATGGGTGCAAGGGCTCTAATAGTTGGTGCCTAATGGGCTTTTTTATGTAAATTGGATAACTTAAGATAATAAGAATCCTCATGCAAGTAGGACTTGTATTATATGATTGAATAGGATTCAATCCTTATGTCTATTTAAAGGGACTTCCCCTAAGGTTCTTAGAGCATCAAAATCAGTAGCCCCTCACACCCAAAGGCTCTCCCCACGCCCTCTCTCCCTCTCCCTTTCTCTTCTCTTGGGTGCTCTATACACCCCTTTCTTGGGATGCGCATCCCAAAGAGTTCTATGCCCAAAGGAGTTTGGGTGCCTCTTTCTTACTGGTTTCTAGCATCTGGTAGCAGCACATAGCAAGAAAAAATCTAAAGAAGAGGAGAAGAAGAAGATCAAAGAAAAAGATCAAGTGTTGATCGCGATCCAGACTTCGTTCATATTCAGCAAGCTGAATTTTGAAGAATCAAAATTTAGATTATAGAGAGCTATTCCAAACTAATCCTGAGTGGATACTCATAGAGATCGGATACTTGTGTAGCTAACAGAGACCTTCATCTCTTCCAAATTCAGTTTTGAAGAAAGAGATTGCGAAACAGGTATGTAATTTGATCACAATCTGAATTTCAGCATATATCAATTTTAGAATATAAAATAAATCCATGTAGTCTTTTATTTTTATGCATGTAAAATTTAGATTAAAAATATTTTAATCTTATTCTCTACTGTGGTATTTAGATAATAAAAATTTTAAAATACATATGTACCAAACTCTGAATTCCAACAGTTCTCTTTTGTAGCAATGCTCAAGTCCATCCAGACTATACTAGCTATCACTGCATACTTAGATTATGAGATCTGATAAATGGATATCAAAACTACTTTTCTTAACGGAGAGTTGGAAGAAGAAGTGTATATGATACAACTTGAAGGGTTCACGTCCATAGATGAGTCGAAAGTGTGCAAGCTGAATTGGTCTATTTATGGACTTAAGTAGGCATCTAAGAATTGAAATATACATTTTGATATGGTGATCAAAATGTATGGCTTCGTTAGGAATGAAGAAGAGCCTTATGTCTATAAGTGGGCTATCGATTCTATAGTCATCTTCTTTGTACTGTATATGGATGATATACTATTACTAGAAAATAATATCCTGACTTTGCAGAGTGTGAAGCTGTGGTTATCATCACAGTTTTTCATGGACTTGGGAGAAGCATCTTACATCCTTGGGATGAAGATCTATAGGGACAGATCTAGAAGGTTGTTTGGATTATCCTAATCCACATACATCGATACTTTATTTAAGTGGTTCAATATGGATAATTCCAAGAAAGGCTATCTTTCGATAGGCCATGAAATTACTCTCTCCAAGAAAGATTATCCGACAACTTCTGAGGAGAGAGCATGTGAGTAGAATATCATATGCTTCAGCAGTAGAATCTATAATATATGCTATAATTTGTATAAGGCCAAATATGGCTTATTCACTAGGGGGTAGTGAGTAGGTACCAGTCTAATCCGGATAAGAAGCATTGAAAGATTGTGAAAGCAATTCTTAAATATTTTAGAAATACTAAAGATCAATGGCTTTTCTATGGAGACACTGACCTAAAACTTGTGGGATATACTGATTTCAGTTTTTAGTCAAATTATGATGATAGCAGAAGCGTGTCAGGCTACATATTTATCTTGAATGGAGGAGCTATTTGCTGGAAGAGTTCCAAGCAACATAGTGTGGCCGATTTTGTATGTGAAGCGGAATACAATGCTACATCAGATGCTGCAAAGGAGGCGATGTGATTGCAAAAATTTATTATCAAGCTGGGAGTTACATCTTCTATTGATGGCTCTATCCTGCTGTATTGTGATAGCTCCAGTGCCATAGCTCAGGTGAAAGAATCAAAGTTGCACCATCGCACCAAGCATGTTCTACATTGCTATCACTTGATATGAGAGATTATGAATCGAGATGATGTTGAGCTTCAGAAAATCGATGGAAAGAAGAACCTAACTGACCTCTTCACTAAAGCTCTTGGGATCAAAGAGTTCGATGACTTCAAATAGAAGATGGGTATAAGATACTGCATGGATTGGCTTTAGTCCAAGTGAGAGTTGTTGAAAATTATATCCTAAAACTAATTATGTGATGCTTGAGTTCATCTTTGTATATGAATTATTGATTAATGAATAAAAATTATTCTGATATTTTTCATCACAAAGTTATATCTTTCTTGAACTCTTATGTTGTGAAGAATTCCTTAGAACTATGTTAGTGTATGATAAAAAGATGATTTATTATATATTTTTTAAATATGTTTGTGATCAAATAATATGTCATTACAGAATGATGATGTTTATTGAGTGGAGGTCATTGTGTGCCATATGGATTGGTTGTCCTTTTAATCAAGGAGTATAGTGACATTGGTATGGCATACAGGTGAGATATAGGAGTACATCATCACTGAATAAGTGACTCACTTGCTGAGCATTCTACTATCAAGAACTACTCGTGAAGCATATGGGTATAAGTGTCTTTCAGACTTGAGATCACCATAGTGACTTGTAAGCAACTCATTATGCTTTGATGCCGACTATCTAGATTTCTAATGCAGTGATGGAAAGCTATTGGGTACAGTCAAATACTTGCGAAGTTGATATATGGATCAAGATGAGATTGACCCTTCTAGATTATTGGAGTTGATATATCATTGTATTTCAATTTAGTAAAATCTTGATCAGGATAATCCATGAGATGGATTTGAAAGATTGAAATATAATGTGGATGAAGTAATCTTGGTTGACAATTAACTTGAGACCATCTTAGAGCATTTAGAGTCAAAAGGATGTATTATGCGATAACCATATGCATGAATTTTCGAATATTCTTTTGTGATAATTCAACCTATTTAGACGTCAGGAATCATTGCTAGATGGTATCTCGATTAGTACAGGATCGGTTTCTATGCTACCGACTTAGTATTTGAATTTATGGAATCACGCACACAAGTCAGACACCATAAAAAAGTATTGGCTCATGTTTGTATATCTTATTTGGAAGTACTTGACTTGATTGAACATATAAGCTAACTTAATTAAGAATTAAGTTATGAATCAAATGAGATTGAAGAGTTGACTATGTCTATCTAGCACTACACATGAGGTTCAAGTTCAATCCAAGAGATGAAAATTTTTTGATCTATGATCTATGGAGCATATGAGAGATTGAATTTAAGTAAAATTAATTTTAAATTATATTTAAATTAATTAGACTTAATTGGATCCAAAATCTAAATTAGACTTGATATAAAAGTCTTAAAGTGTTTGGGATTGATAGTCTTTCAAAAGTATTTTGAACTAGCTTCGAATTGGATTTGAATCGGATCTGTTTTAGATAAGATATGAGGAATCCTACTTGCACTGGGATTCCCCTCTCCCTTGGACCGACTAGCACCTAGAATGGTGCTGGTTGTGGGCATCCCATATGGGTGTGGGAATGGATGCATTGTGGGTGTCTTGTGTGATTCCAATTCTATCTCATATAGGAGTCCTTCTTTCATGAGTATTGGACTGATTCAAAGCATGTTTGAATTAGGAGTCCTATATTTATTGAGTTATGAGAATCATCTATAAATAGAGAGGGTCTCTACCTATGGATGCATAAGAAATAAATCAAATTGAGAGAAGAGAAAAAGAGATAGAAAGGCATGAGAAGAGAGAAGCCCTTCCTTCTCCCTTGGTGTCTCCCTTGTAGCCGCCTCCTTTCTCCTTGGTGTGGGATCCATCTTTGGTGTCCCCCTTGTTGGTGTGAGGCATCACACCAGCACCTCTCCTTCCTCATTTGGTTGGGTTGCGAAGATGATTCGATTAGAGTTTATCCCGCTTTCTTATATTTTCTGGCATGCATGTGAAGTAGAAGGTCTGTACTTTTAGGCCTCCACGAAGGTTGATTCTAGATTTTTAGAGATTTGATCCCCAGTTCCACTGCTATTTAGATAAGAATTTGATCCTTATTCATATAGATTAATAAAAAAATTTTAGATGCAACTTGGGCTATCCGAAGAGAAACAGTTTTTCTTTCCTTCACCAATGATTGAAAATATTTTAGATCAAGGCTATCAAGAATTTAGGTCTCATTGGCGCGATCTCATCATGATCCTAAAACCATTGTCTAGACCTATGAGATTCATTATAATCTTAAACAATAATAAGATGCAGCATATAATGAATCAAAATACCTATTTTATTAATTAACAATGTCAAGTACATGAGTTTGGAAGATAATTTATAGAAAAATATCCTATCACATCCCATATGTGATTGACTTATAGGGCATAATACTTTCAATCTCCTATTTGCACTAAAGTCAATCACCCCTATACTTGATGCCCATGCAATCTAGATGGTGGTCAAACTGCTGTAATGACAAGGTCTTAGTGAACGGATCTGCTATATTGTTCTTGGTGTCATCTCACTCCACAATCATATCGCATCTTTTCACTACCTCCTGGATAGGGTGGAACCACCTTAGGATATACTTGGATTTATTATGAGACCTCAGTTCCTTAGCTTGAGCAACTATCCTAGTATAGTCACAATAAAGAGGTATTGGTTGTTTAATTTCTAGAACCACACCCAATTTTGAGATGAACCTTTTCATCCAGACGGTCTCCTTAGCAGCCTTACTAGCAGTAATGTACTTTACCTCGATGACTGAATAGCAATGATTTGCTATTTGAAACTCTTTCAACTTACTACTCCATCATACAGGGTGAACACGTACCCAGATATAGATTTGCTATCATCCGAATTTGATTGAAAATTAGAATTAGTATAACCTTTCAGTTTCAAATCAGATCCTCCATATATAAGAAAAATATCTCTAGTCCTTCTCAAGTACTTGAGTATATTTTTCACAGCTTTTTAATGATCTTCCCTTGGATCTGTCTGAAGTCTGCTTATAATGCCCAAGGCATAAGCCACATCAGGCCTGGTATACAGTATAGCATATATAATCGATCCTACAACCGAAGCATAAGGAATAGAACTCATTCTATTTCTCTCTTCAGGTGTCTTAGGAGACATCTTCTTAGAGAGTTGTATGCCATGACTTATGAGTAAGTAACCTCTTTTACTTTCCTCCATGTTGAACCTCTTCAATGCAAGGTCTATGTACTTTAATTGGGACAAGCCAAGCATCCATTTTCGATCTATCCCTATAGATCTTTATACCAAGTATATAGGATGCTTCACCCAAGTCTTTCATGAAAAATTTTTGCGATAGCCATGTTTTGACTGATTGCAATATAGGAATGTCATTTCTAATAAGCAGTATGTCATCCATGAAAGGAATATGCCCTACAAGCTAATCAAAATTTATATTTTGATAGATTTTTCTTATAATCTTTCAAACTCATGTAATTGACACTTTATAAATATAAGGTATTTATTTTTTATCATATGTTGCATCTTACTTTTGTAATGATTATGATGAACTCCATAAATCAAGGTAATAGTTTTAGGGTTATGATGAGATCATATTTATAAGATCTAAAATTTTAAAAATCCTGATTTAGAGTATTCCTAGTCATAGGAGCATTGATTAGGAGATTAATGTTTCAGATAGATTGGCACTTCCTATAAATGCTCGATGGAGAGGATAGCTGATCTCATAAGCTACTTGTGTGAGACACTAATACAAAGATATGGGTGTTCATTAGAGAATGAGTTCACTGAATTGATCTGATTTGAGAGATATCTTATAAATCAACTTATCCGTCAAAAGATATTTTCTTATAGTGGAAGTTGTGCATGTAATCCTTTGACTTAAGACTACCATAGAACCTTATATACATAAATTTATATTTTGATTTATATTCATTCATGACTTAGTCATATATGGGGTGATCTGGATATGATGGAATGTGTATGGAGGTTATGAGTAGGTCAACATGAAATCAATCACTCCTGGTAAGAGGAGATAGCATTCTACTTACTCTAATCGATTGATAATTCAGGAAGTCTATGATCGAAGTAGGATGAAAATTAGAAAGAATTTTTATTTTTTTATTAATCTAATCATCATTAAAGATTAAGAAAAATATAAATATGATGTTGGATTTGACATCATTCCATATCCAGAGTCATATTCAAGATGTAGGGTGATTGCAGGATCGAATTGCATGATAACTTTTTATTGAAGGATATTTTTGCTATTTCTATCAAAATTTTATATCTTTTAGGTAGACATGATATATTTCTAGATGTCAATCTTGTCTTGTAGATTTGATCAAATTAAAGAGTTTATTTAGATCATCAATTAGAAAAGGTTTTAATTACTGAAATTAGGTTAACTCAATTGGACTTATATCGGTTAGATTAAATTCTAATCAAATTAGATCAACTTGCACTCAGACCCACTACTGGCAAGATGTGAAACCCAATGGGTCACATACAAAGAAAATTGATCAGGGGTCTAATTTAGATTAGATCATGTTTGCAAGATAGATATACTAGCACATGTTGCAAATCCTAGCTCCTTATTTTGAATTGGATTCGAATTTGATTCCAGATTGGGCTAATTAAATCCAAATTAAATCAAATCAATTTTGGATTTGAGTTGGGTCAATCATTGGTTGGAAGAACCAAGGAATAGGCATCATGAAATTAGCTTCCACATGTCAAGAATTTTTTCTTGCGCGTGGGATTTATTTTGAGTGCAAAAGATAAGTTAGCATCCCATGAGATGGGATGCCCCCTTCCTTATTCTTATCTCTTGGTTCCATAATGAAATAAATTTATAGAGAATTATGATCTGATTCATAAGCATGGAGGAGTCCTTCTGTGGCTAAATTACTTCATGATTTAATTGTGGAAATTAGATAAAGATTAGAAACCTAGCCAAACCTAATCTATGTGCCACCTAGAGTCCAATCTGTTTAGGACTCTTAAAAATGTTTCACACCACCTTTAATCTTGATTTCTTCTCCATGCCATCTTCTGATTAGTGCCTCATTTGTGGTCCCTTGGTTGGCCAAAATGTACTGATCAATGGTGGAGAGAAATACTGCCCAAAGAAGCCTTGCGATGCATCGAAAAAACAATGAAAAATTTTTTTCAAAGAGTTTTTCTGCATGAAGCAACTCTCAGATTCCTTTTCCAATGTTTGCCAAGTGTCAATTGCTTCCAGATGGGTGTGGAAAATTAGGTTCAGGCATGAGAACATCTGGTTGGGTGCAAGATGTCGCATGGAGAGGGTGCAAGACAAATCTGAACATATCCCATCGCTAACTGTAAAAGGGGTCTTGCATCGGGGTTTTTATTCATTCTGATTTCTATCCTATCTCTTCTTTCTTACATGCCTCTTCCTATTGTCCAATTAGTCTCTTCTTTTTCTTATTAGAATAAATCTTAAAATAGTAAAGACAAGTTCGATTTTAAGACAAGGGCCGAGGAAAAGATATAAGTAAGACAAGGAGACAAGAAAGATATAGATAGGAAGGCTAGGAGGAGAGGAAGAAGGCCCTGAGGTTCTACTGCCCACAAAAATTTTTAGAGTGAGAATTTTGAAGGAAGAATCATTCTAAGGAGTTGGTGTCCTGATCCAAGTCTTGTGTGGATCACCATTGGAGGGCGAACACTTGGATGTCTGGTGGAGGTTCTATCGGAGTTTTGGAATAAGCATTGCAGGTATTCTTCTATACATTAAATTTTATTATGAAAATATTTTATATGATTTTTAATCATCAAGGAGGTACTGGTTTAAGAGTTTAATATTTAAAATTTCTTAGTTTAAATTTTTAAAATTCATTATGCTTTCGTTGTGCATGTTCTCCCTGAAATCCTATAATGGTGTCAGAGCCGGTCTTGTTTGGTTCAATCATATATAGATAATATTTATTTGATGTATATTATGATTTTTGCTATAAAATTAATTATGCTATGAATTATGCTTTCATATGATGATATGAATTGATGTATATTTGATCCACCACTTTATCATTTTGAAATAAGGTTGTCCTAGCATAACGGGATTATGCTGCAAGGTTGTCCTAGGATGATAAATATTCATATGTTACACTGGCACATATAGAATGTTTCATACTGATATATATTAGTGCACATTAGTATTATAAAATTAGAATATGCATGAGACCAATGAAGCCCTCATAAAAATTATATTAAGTATTAGTGATGAGCAACAATGGGTTAACCAATTCTTGATCAATTGATCAATTGGTGTCTAGGAAAGTGCTAAAGGTAGTTTTTTAATTGATTTCATTGACTGATCTAGCCAATTTATTGGTGTGTAAGGAAAGCAATGGGGGCACCCCCACCTACTTACTTGATCAATTTGGTTAAGCGATCTTGATATCAAAAAAATTTTGATATTGAAAACACTACTAGAGGCCTTCCTTCATGCTAGGTTAATATTACATCATAAACTATGGCAAACTTATTGTATTACCACAAGGCTGGTCATAAGGACTGAATAAAGTAATCCTGATGCATAAAAGATGCTTACAGTAATTTTGGATATACTGCTTTGTTGTGTTACCATAAGGGCAGTTATATTTAAATTTGACTGTACTGAAATGAAGGATCTTACTTAACTAAAATATTATAGCTTGTTGTGTTATCATAAGGCTAATAATATTTTAGAGGCCAAGATATAATATTAAAAATTATATGAGATGCAATTGAAAAGAGTTTTCTCTCTATGAACTCATAAGGGTTTGTTGTATTACCACAAGATTATTATGAGGAATTAGAGTCTCAATCCTACTAAGATATATATACAACATATATCTCGATCATCATAGTAGAGGGTTATGATGTTTGATAAAATAATGAGAGACATAATTAAATCTAAAGACCTTATTTAATTGTGTAAGTCATCATAAGTTATTTGCTTATGTTATATTCTTTATTTATTATAGATTAAATTCTATAAATGGCATCTTCATTATCATTGTGAAGAATTTTAGATTTCAATAAGTTGACTGATCCCAATTATGTGGATTGATTGAGAAATTTAAAGATTATACTCACTTAAGAGAAGCTCTCTTATATTCTTGATATCCCTGAACTATAAGAGATTAGAGATGATGGCACTGAGGGAAGAGGTATACACATACAAGATGTATAAGAATGACAGTTTAACTATCAAATGCATCATACTGACCTCTATGACCAATGAATTGTAGAGGCACTATGAGAGCATGGATACTCAATCCATACTCCTCAATCTTAAAGAGTTGTATGGAGAATAAAGTAGGATCGTTAGGTATGAGATATCTAAATAATTATTCCATGCTAGAATGATTGAGGGGTTATTCATACAAGACCATGTCCTGAAGGTCATTGACTTGATCACCAGATTAGCTCAATTAGGTTTTGTGATGGATAGAGAATTAAGTCAAGATTTGATCCTACAATCTCTCCTTAAATCATCCGCTCAGTTTGTTATGAATTATCACATTAACAAACTAAATATCTCCTTACTTGAGCTGTTAAACATGCTTAAAATAGTTGAGAGCCACATTAAAAAGGAAAAGACTCCACTTCTTCTTATGGGTAAAACCTCTAAGAAGAAATCAGGCTTTAAGGGTTCAAAGAAAATATTGAACCTTAAGGGTGGCAAGATGAAGAAGAAGGGAAGAAAGTCTCCAGATAAGGTACCTGCTTTCACTGTGATAAGGCAGGATACTAAAAAAGAAATTATAAGTCTTATCTTGCAACTGTAAAGGCTGGTGCAAGTGGCGCACCAAAAGATATGTATGAGATACATATAATTTTATCATTAAGTTCTTCTAATTCAGACTCTTGGGTATTGGATACCGCATGCGGTTCTCATATATGCAAATCATTGTAGGAGCTGCAGAATATTAAAGTATTGAAGAAGGGTGACTTCATGTTCTACGGTGCTGGAGAAGAGTCTATCTAGGCAGAAGTTGTAGGGACATATGTTGAAGTTACCTTCTAAAAAGATCTTAGAGCTAGAAAGCTGTTATTATATGCCTAAGATCATTAGGAATATTATTTCTGTATCATTGCTAGTATAATGAGGTTTTGAAATAAATGGAAAGAGCAATAGTTGCTCAATTTTTTTTTAATAAAATTTTCTATCATAGTGTTGTTAATGATGGTCTTTTGATTCTATCTAATGATAATATTTTTCATATTAATGAAAGTAAAAAACAAAAGAGAGAAGAAATGAATAATACTTTACTTTGGCATCGTCGACTTGGTCATATAAGTGAGATGAGAATTAACAAGCTATACAAAGAAGAGTTCTTTGATCCTTATGATTATAAATCATTAGGAACTTGTGAATCTTATTTTATGGGTAAAATAACCAAAACTCTATTTAGTAAATATGGAGAAAGGACAAGTGAGTTATTAGGACTTGTACATCTGATGTATGTGGTTCTATGGCAACTAAAGCCAGCGGAGGATACTCTGATTTTATTACGTTCACTGATGATTTATCTTGATTTAGATATGCGTATCTTATAAGATATAAATCTGAAGTCTTTGATAATTTAATGAGTATCAAAGTATGATTGAGAAACAAACTGAAAAAAATATTAAAATCTTTTGATCCGATCAAGGAAGAGAATACTTATCCAACAAATTTTTAGATCATTTAAAAAAAAAAATTCTCCCAGAGTGGACCCCTTTTTATACACCACAGCTAAATAGTGTAGTAAAAAGAAAGAATTATACTTTATTAGATATGGTGTAATCTATGATGTGCCTTACAGACTTGCCTATTTTTTTTTGGAGATATGTCTTAGAGACTGCTGTATATGTCCTAAACAGAATATCTTCAAAATCTATGCCAAGCACTTCATATAAGATATGGAGAGGAAAGAAGCCTAATCTTAAGTATCTTAAGATATGGGGCTGTCCAACTTATGTTAAAAGAAACTTTGGATATAAGCTAAATGCTAGGACAGATAAATACTTATTTATAGGTTATCCTAAAGAGAGTATAGGATATCTCTTTTATCATCCTACTGAATAAAAGATGTTTAGAAGTAAACATACCACTTTTATAGAAAATAAATTTATCTTAGAAAGAGGCAATGGGAAGAAATTGAACTTGGAGAAGTTCAAGATCTACAAATAAAAGTACAAGATAATCCTCAACTAGAAGTACCCATTGATGAGGTACAACCATAGAATATACCTCCTCTCTGAAGGTCAAATAGAGTACAAAATACACCTCTAAGGTACAGATTTATTGTTGAGAATAATGAAGCTCACATCATTGAGAATGATGAACCTTTGACCTGTACAGAAGTTGTTATGAGTAGGGACTCAAACAAATGACTAGAGGCTATGAAATTTGAAATAGACTCTATGTACTCCAATCAAGTGTAGACTTTGCTTGATGCATAAGAGGGTGTGACCCCTACTGGATGCAAATGGGTCTATAAGAAAAAGATTGGAGCAGATGGCCAAGTTGAAACTTATAAAGTTAGATTGATGGCTAAAGATTTCAGGCAAAAATAGGGTATTGATTATGATGAAATATTTTTACCTATTGCCATTCTCAAATTTATGCAGATTATGCTAGCAATAGTAGCATACCATGATTATGAGATTTCATAAATTGATGTGAAGACCTCCTATTATGTAAGGTTTCAGTGTACATTTGGTGAGACCCAAGGAGAGATTGGTAGCCGAAGAGGACTCGATGAGACTCTAGGAGAGGATGGTAGCTGAGGAGGTTTGGTGAGATAGCCAAAGAGGACTCGATGAGACTCTGAAAGAGGATAGTAGCCGAGGAGATTTGATAAGACTCAAGCTAAGGTTGGTAGCCGAAGGTGGCTGATGTATTGGCAACAATTATGAGAGTTGACAAGAAAGATCGACTGGTATTTGGTTGGTAAGATTAAATGGGTCTAACCATCCAACCTACTGATTGAGGGTGATCTAGCTTGATGCACGTCAACTCAAGTATGAAGCCCTATGCCTAGTGGATAAAGGCTAATAAACCCGCCTCCCAATGGGCATTTGTCCTTTCAAAAGTTGGTTAGGGGCCACGATCCTAAAATATGGTATCAGAGGAAAGTTGCAGGTTCGAAACCCAGCAGACCCCCAGAGTGGTAAAAAAAAAATATTACTGGAGAGAGGAATTGTTGTGCAAGATTTCAGTGCACATTTGGTGAGACCGAAGGAGAGTTTGGTAGCCAAAGAGGACTCAATGAGACTTTGAGAGAGGATGGTAGCCGAGGAGGTTCGGTGAGATAGTCGAAGAGGACTCGATGAGCTTTAGAAGATGATGATAGCCGAGGGAGTTTGGTGAGACTCATGCTGGTGTTGGTAGCCAAAGGTGGCTGATGTATTGGTAACAATTATGGGAGTCGACAAGGAGGATCGACTGGTGTCTGGTTGGTAAGATTAAATGGGTCAACCATCCAGCCTACTGATTTAGGGTGATCTAGCTTGATGCGGATCAACTTAGGTATGAAGCCCCTATGCCTAGTGGATAAAGGCTAATAAATTCCACCTCTCAATAGGCATTTGTCTTTTAGAAAGTTGGTTCAAAGGCTAATAAATCCCACCTTCCAATGGGCATTTATCTTTTAGGAAGTTGGTTAGGTATTACGGTCCTAACACCACCTTCCTTAATGGTTATCTTGAGGAAGAGATTTACATATCTTAGCTAGAAGGATTTATGTCAAAAGAAAGAATAAATTAGGTATGCAAGCTTAAAAAATTTATTTATGGATTAAAGTAGATCTTAAGGAGTTGGAACATCCACTTTGATGTTACAGTCAAAGAGTTTGACTTTATCAAAAATATAAAAGAATCTTGTGTATATAAGAAGACTAGTGGGAGTGCCATTGTCTTTTTAGTTTTATATATGGATGACATACTTCTTCTCATTAGGAATGATATCTCAATATTATAATCAATCAAGACATGGCTATCAAGTAAGTTTTTCATGAAGGATTTGGGCGAAGCTTCCTATATACTAGGTACAAAAATCTATAGGGATAGATCTAAAAGGATGTTAGGCTTGTCCCAATCTAGGTACATAGATTTAGTGTTAAAAAGATTTAGCATGGATGGGAGTAAAAGAGGTTACTTACTCATGAGTCAAGACATACATCTCTCTAAAAGGATGTCTCCTAAAACACCAAAAAAGAGAAATAGAATAAGTTCTATTCCATATGCTTCGGTAGTAGGGTCAATAATGCATGCTATACTATGTATCAGGCCTAATGTTGTCTATGCTTTAGGCATAGTTAGTTGATTTTAGGTAGATCCAGTAGAAGATCATTGAAAAGTAGTAAAAAATATTCTTAAGTACTTAAGAATGATGAAAGATATTTTTTTGGTATATGGAAGATCTGATTTGAAATTAGAAGGCTATTCTAACTCTAGTTTCCAATCAAACCCTGATGATAGCAAGTTCACTTGAGGGTATGTCTTTACTCTAAATGGTGGAGTAGTAAGTTGAAAAAATTTGAAGCAGCAGACTGTAGCTGACTCAACCACTGAAGTAGAATACATAGCTGCAAGGAAAGCTGCCAAGAAAGCTGTCTGGATGAAAAAGTTCATCACTGAGTTGGATGTTATTCCTAAGATTGAGAATCGAGTACCACTTTACTGTGATAATACTGGAGCAGTTGCTCAAGCAAAGGAACCAAGGTCTCATCATAAATCCAAGCATATTCTAAGGTGCTTCCATCTCGTTCATGAAATAATCGAAAGACAAGATGTAGTCATTGAATGAGTAGATACAAAGAATAATATAACAGACCCATTCACTAAGGCTCATCCACAACAGTAGTTCAATCGCCACCTCGATTGTATGGAAAAAAAATATAAGGAGGATTGGCTTTAGTGTAAGTGAGAGATTGAAAGGAATATGCCCTACAAGCCAATCAAAATTTATATTTTGATGGATTTTTTTTATAATCTTTCATACTCATGTAATTGACAAGTTATAAATATAAGGCATTTATTTTTCATCATATGCTGCATCTTACTTTTGTAATGATTATGATGAACTTCATAAATCAAGACAATGATTTTAGAATTATGATGAGATCATATCTATAAGACCAAAAATCCTAAAAATTTTGATTTAGAATATTTCTAATCATAGGAGCATTAATTAGGAGATCAATATTTTGGATAGACTGGCACTTCCTATGTATGCTCGATGGAGAGAGTGGCTGATCTCATAAGCCACTTGTGTGAGACAGTAATATAAGGATGTAGGTGCTCATTAGAGAATGAGTTCACTGAATGATCCAACTTGAGAAACATCTTATGGAATCAACTTACCCGTCAAAAGATATTTTCTTATAGTGGGAGTTGTGCATGTAATCCTTTGACCTGAGACTACCATAGAACCTTATATACATAAATTCATATTTTGGTTCATACTCATTCATGACTTAGTCATGTACAGGGTGATCTGAATATGGTGGAATATGTATGGAGGTTGTGAATAGATCAATATGGATTCGATCACTCCTGGTAAGAGAAGATCGCATTCTACTTACTCTAATCGATTGATGATTCAGAAAGTCTTTGATCAAAATAGGATGAAAATTAGAAAGAGTTTTTAATTTTTTATTAATTAAATCATCATTCAAGATTAAGAGAATATGAATATGATGTTGGATTTGACATCATTCTATATCTAGAGTCATATTCGGGATGCAGGGTAATCGCAGGATCGAATTGCATGGTAACTTTTCACTCAAGGAGATTTTTGATATTTCTATCAAAATTTTATATCTTTCAGATAGATATGATATGTCACTAGACATCAGTCTTATCTTGTAGGTTTGATCAAAATAAAGAGTTTAATTTGATTGCCAATTAGAAAGGCTTCTAATTACGGAAATCGAGTTAGCTCAATTGGATCTAGATCGGTTAGATTAAATTCTAATCAAATCAGATCAACATACATTCAGACCCAGTGTTGGCTAGATATGAAACCCAATAGGTCACATATAAAAAAAATTGATCAGAGATCTAATTGGATTAGATCATATTTGCAAGATAGACATGCTAGCACATATTGCAAATCCTAGCTCCTTGTTTCGAATCGGGTTCGAATTTGATTCTAGATTGGGATAATTAAATCTAAATTAAGTCAAACCAATTTTATATTTGAGTTGGGTCAATCCTTGGTTAGAAGAACTAGGGATTGGACTCCATGAAATCAGCTTCCTATGCACCAAGAATTTTTTCTTGCACGTGGGATTTATTTTGAGCACAAAATAAAAGTTGGCATCCCATGAGATGGGACACCCCTTCCTCATTCTCATCTCTTGGTTCCATGATGAAATAAATTTACAGAGAATTATGATATGATTCTAGGTGTAGAGGAGTCCTTCTGTGGCCAAATCACTTCATGGTTTAATTGTGAAAATTAGATAAAGATTGGAAACCTAGCCAAACCTAATCTATGCACCACCTAGAGTCCAATCTATTTAGGACTCTTAAAAATGTTTCACGCCACCTATAATCTTAATTTTTTCTCCATGCCATCTTCAGATTAGCACCTCATTTGTGGTCCCTTAGATGGCCAAAATGTGTTGATCAATGGTGGAAAAAAATGCCACCCAAAGAAGCCTCACGATGCATCGAAAAAACAATGGAAAATTTCTTTTGAAGAGTTTTTCTGCACGAAGCAACTCTCAGATTCCTTTCATGATGTTTGTCATGTGTCATTTGCTTCTAGATGGGTATGGAAAATTGGGTTGGGGCATGAGAACATTTGGTTGGATACGAGATGTAGTGTGGAGAGGGTACAAGATAAATCTGAATGCATCCTGTCACTAACTATAAAAGAAGTCCTACATCGTGGTTTTTATTCATTCAGATTTCTATCCTATCTCTTCTTTCTTACATCCCTCTCCTTATTATCTAATTAGTTTCTTTTTTTTCTTGTTAGGACAAATCCTAAAATAGTAAAGTCAAGTCCGATTTTAAGACAAGGGCTTAGGAAGAGATATAAGGAAGGCAAGGTGACAAGAAAGGTAGAGATAGGAAGGCTAGGAGGAGAGGAAGAAGGTCCTGAGGTTCTGTTGTCCAAAAAAATTTTTAGAGTAAAAATTTGATGGAAGAATCATCCTAAAGAGTTGGTGTCTTGATCAAAGTCCTGTGTGGATCATCGTTGGAGGGCAAACACTTGGGTGTCTGGTGGAGGTTCTGCTAAAGTTTTGGAATAACCGTTGTAGGTATTCTTTTATACCTTAAATTTTATTATGAAAATTTTTTATATGATTGTTAATCATCAAAGAGGTGCTGGTTTAAAAATTTAATATTTAAATTTTTTTAGTTTAAATTTTTGAAATCCATTATGCTTTCGCTATTCATGTTCTCTCTGAAATCCTATAATCCACATATAAGATCAAGAAGACAATAGTACTTCCACTAGTCTTTTTATACATACAAGATTCATCCATATTTTTGATAAAGTCAAATGATTTGACTGTCTTATCAAAATGGATGTTCCAACTTTTTGATGCTTGCTTTAATCTATAAATAGATTTATTTAACTTGTATACTTGATTTGCTCTCCTACTAGAGATAAATTTCTCTGACTGAGTCATATAGACTTTCTCTTCAAGATTTTCATATAGACAAATCTCTTACTAGAGATAAATCCATCTGTCAGATCTCATAGTTATGGGTTGCTGCAATAGCAAGCATGATCCGAATAGACTTGAGCATGGCTGTGAGTGAAAAAAATTTTTCATAATCAACATCTTGTCTTTGTCTAAAATTTTTTGCCACTAGTCTGGCCTTATAGGTTTCTATCTAGCCATCTACTCTAATTTTTTTTTTGAAGACCTATTTGCAGCCTATTGGGCTTACACCCTCAGGTGCATTAACCAAAGTTTAATTTTGATTGGTATACATGGAGTCCATGTAGGATTTCATGGCTTCAAGCTATTTGTCAGAGTTACTACTCATGACAGCTTTCAAATAGGTCGTTAGATCATCATTCTCAATGATGTGTGATGTATTGTTATTCTCAATAATAAATCTATACTTGAGTGATACATTACGCACTCTACTTGACCTTTGAAGAGGAGGTGAATGTAGTGGCTGTGCCTCAGCAATGGGTACATCTGGTTGAGCATCAGCATGTGAATTCTCCACATGCTAATTCTGGATAGACTGTATGTCTAAAATATCCTCAAGTTCAATTGTCCTCCCACTGTCTCTTTCTTGGATGAACTCTTTCTCCAAAAAAATGGCATGCCTACCAACAAATACCTTTTGTTAAGAAGAGTGATAGAAGTAGTATCTTATACTCTCTTTGAAAGAATAGTGCCCTACAAGCTAATCGTATGGGGATGCAATGGAACTTTTCTTTATTATCTTCTTGCTCATTTACATGACATGAGTTATTTTATTTATATGAGGTATTATATTTTATCATTTGTTGCATCATTTTTATATGATTATGATAAACCCCATGGATTAGGGCAATGATTTTAGGACCATGATGAGATTATGCTAGTGAGACCTAAAATTTTGATAGTCCCAATCTAAAATATTCTTAGTCGTTGGATCATCGAGTCAGAGATCGATGACTCCGATAAGACTGGTACATCCTATGTATGCTCGACGGAGAGGGTGGTTGATCTCATAACCACTTATGTAGTGACACTAATATAAAAATATAGGTACTCATTGGAGAATGAGTTCACTGAATAGACCCATAGAAAGAACATTTGATGGACCCTTACAGGTTGTCAACAAATAGTTGTTTAGTGGGAGTGGTGCATGTGATCCTTTGATCTGAGATTACCATGGTACCTTATGTGCATGGAGCTTTACTTTGGTTTATTTCCTAGCATATAATTTTGAGATATGTGTGGGATATTCTAGGTATAGCAAAGTGTGCATGGAGGTTGTGAGTGGTCAATAAAGAATCGGTCACTCCTTGTAAGAGAAGAGAATATCTTATGTGATCTCATGGGATGGTGACTCTAGAAGTCTCTGGCTAGAGCAGAGATGAATAGTAAAAATGGTTTCTACTGATTCATCAATTGAGTCATCATCATCTAATCGAGATACATTTGATTAGGTATTTGAGTTGGACATATTTCTATATCCATAGTCTTTTCGGGATGTTGTGTGATCGAAAGATTGAATTGTATGGTGACTCGCCATGGAAGGGTAATTTTGATATTTCTATCAAATTCTAAATCTTTCAGATAGTCATGACATATTACTAGATGTCAATCTTGACTTGTGGACTCGATAGAATTAAAAGAGTTTAATTTTAGAATCAATTAGGAAGAGTCCTAGTTGATTAGGACTCTTGAGCTGACCTAATCCAATCGGATTAGGATTTTATCGAGAGTTTGGGTCCACTACTGGTTAGATTTGGAACCCAATGGATCAGACACAATAGAGATTTGGTTTTGATCCTATCAATTTGAATTTATTATAAATTTAATGGGTTAATTAAATTGCTAGCACATGAATTAACCCAAGTTCCTAATTTGGTTCAGTGCAAAAGTGTTTTTGCTAACCTAGTCTTGTTGCCTTGATCTAATGTGATTAGGTTTGAATCAATTAATTTATTAATTGATTTTGTATGGTTTTATGGAAGAGTTCCACATGGAACCAACCTCCTCCATGCCAAAAGCCATGCATAATTTAAGTGTCACGCCCAAAATAAATTATGGTGAGAAGGAAGTCCTTCTCACCTACTCTTAATTTTATTACATGTTCCACTTGTCCCTTAATTTTGTGTGCCATGTGATGATGCCTTGGGATAATGTAGATGTGGAAGAAGAGGTGGAGTCCTCTTAGAAGGGACTCCATGCCAAATAATTTTGGGATTCCTCCTTTATTATGGGCATTCAAGTGGAAGAGTCCACTTCACTTGGGACTCTTAATTCTCCTTTATTTCCATGCATTTTCTTCCCTCCACCGGCCATATGATGGCTTCTAAAAAATTGTTGGCACAGAAGTGGAGGAGTCCTTCTGCTTGAATGCTCTTCCACACCCAAAACTTCTATATAAAGAATTTTATCTTTATGGGAAGTAATGGGACGTCACTTGGGATATTGTTGCGCCAAATATTGTTTCATCTCCCTAATTACCTCATAATTCTTACACACCAATTTTTATGGGACATCAAAAGGAAGAGTCCTTCTACTCCTTGACTTTGCCACACCACTTATGATGGTGGTGATTTATTTCACCATGTGGAGAAGTTGGGACGCCAAAAGTTGGCATCCCATGGAATTAGATGGCGCCCCTTTGTAACCTATAATAAGGGGGCGCTACACCTAATTCTAGGTGATATATTTTGGGAGTTTTGGCATGAGAATGAGAGGGATAAAGACCAAAAAAAGTCTAAAAAAATGTAAGAAAAGAGGGAGAGAAAATGAAAAGATAGGGTGAAGAAAATTGGAAAGCATATGATGCTTGTCCAAAAATTAGGTTGTTCAAGTGTTGAACATCTGACTTATTTTTGTGTGGTGTAAAACTTTGAGAAAAGATTTCTAGAGTGGTTTTAGTAGAGGTCATGAAGCCATACAAGCAATGGTGCAACCTACTCTTGTGAAGGACGGTCGGCAGTGCACTTGTGAAGAAGGCTGCAATACCATGACGAGTTAGGAAGGGCCCTGATCAATCTTGTGTGGATCACTATTGGAGGGCTTCTGTTTTGAAGTCTCATGGAGATCTCAAAATCATCAGTTTATGATCTTCATAGTGGTATATAACTTCTGGTCTTCTCCTCATATGTTTGATTTTGTGATTTGATTGTAATCGTCAAATGATTCCTAGGGTTTTTGAGTTCCAGTGGTTGTGTTTAAATGTTAAACTTTTTTTTATTATTGTATGCATGTTAAAAAAAAAATTAAAATCTATATTCTACTGTGTCACTAGAACCTAATAGTGGTATTAGAGCCATCTTTGATAGATTCAGTCAAATAGCATGTTATTCTTGTGATATGGATTAGATCCAGTTCGAACTATGTCAAAATTGATTTTTCTGATTGATGTTTAGTTGATGATTTTGATGCATGTTTTATTAATGATAAAATATTATCGATCCATGATCGAACTTTGGATATGCAATTTCATGGTTTATACACTTGTGTTATAAGTTTAATTTAGATCCTATGATTTATTTTTGATGGAATTGAAATCTAGTGCATGTGATGCACAGGGATCTTGAAATGCTACGTATGGATGTACATTGTCAAGACTTAAGTTTTTTTTTTGCATTTGATGCATTTACATAAAATCCAAGAGCCGACCACCATGTTATCTGACACTCACCATAGTGGGTCGACCATCTTGGTTGTTGCCTGAGGTATGCGTGGGGCCAAAAAATTTTGATCATGAAAAAGGATGCATCAGACATCGATTAGGATTTTTGCCGATGGATTGATTTTACTATAATTTATTCTTCTAATGTTATTAGAGTTTAATGATTATAGATTAAATCAAAATCTTTGTTCTAATTTGATTAGAAGCCATGTTTAATTTTGGTTAATCAAATTTTATCATTTACCTAATTGGATTAGAGTTTGAGTTATGGGTGACTGAATCTGAGTTAACCAAATTAAATTAGGTTTAACTTAAGAATTGATCAACCTAACTCATATGGATGATAAATTATTGACCTATATTGAACTTTGGGTCAAGTGTTGAACCTGAATCGGAAACCTCAGATGGATCCAATACCCATATATTTAAACATCTTTATTGACATATGTTTGAATGATATCACAATTGAAATAACATGAGTTATTTGTTATAATATTTTATAATTATTATAAAATATTATGTTAATTTGTTATGGACATATGCATGAATGCTTACTTGCTAGTTGATTATATAATGCATTTGCAAGAGTTGTAATAGGGACTAGATGTCCTTGATGCATTATATTATCAGCTGTACCTCTCTTTTCTTTATTTCCAATTATTGATTCAAATTTTTACATAGTGATGTAAAATTATAAAAAAAAATTGAGAACAGATTGAAATTATTTTATTTTATTTTCAAATAAAAGATCAAGCATTCATGGTTGTCTTCATGGTGATGATGACTATACTACCAAACTTTTGGAGAGCAGAGGTGCATTAAGATTGATCATGAGATGATTTAATCTATAATGCACCTAGGGTTAGACCCTTAGATCATCCTATGGCTTGGATGATTTTTATAGTCCATAACTATTTGTATTCCTTGATATATGCTCTTATATGTTGGTAGTTAGCTTTTAATTTTCATAGCATATGATGCATGTTGTAAATGTTTAGGATGTGCATGAGACCTAAGTCCCTCAGTTAATTTATATTAAGTCTTAATGGCGAAGTATTAAAAGCACTACCCATGCCTTCTTTCATGCTAAGTCACTATTATGTCCAGAACCATAATAGGCTTGTTGTATTATCCACAAAGCTTACTGTGTGGACTGGCTTAATACTGTGTTGGTACATAATGAAGCTAATTGCATTTAGCTCATACTAAGTCAATAGAGTATATCAAGAACTGTAGTAAGTTTATTGTACTATCCACAAGGCTTGCTATAGTGATTGGTATGATGTTGACCTAGTAATGCTTATGGCATATTTGATAGTACTGCCTTGTTGTGCTATTCACAAGGGTAGTATTATTCAGGTATGACTATATAGGATTGAAGGGTATGACTTAACTAAAATACTATAGTTTATTGTGCTATCCATAAGGCTATAAGTATTTTAGAGGCAAAAATTTTTTGAGAGTTGCATGAAATGTAATTAGTAAAAAGTTACTTACCTTTGAACTCATAGGAGCTTGTTGTGCTATCCACAAGATTTTTTATGAAAAATTAAGATCTCAACCCCATTAAAGAACTTCATGATAAGATTCTTCGATTTCATACTTGAGGGCTATGAAATTTGCTAAAAATAATGGAAGACACAATTAGATAAAAATTCTCGTCTAACTTATTAATGTCATCATGAGTAGTCCAATTATGTTCTAATATACAAATTTACGTCTTTACTTTCACTGTTTAGGATATTTTTTAAATTGATTGAATATCATAGAATGGTTGAGAAATAGAAGGTGAACAATGTCTTCACTATAGGTATCTAATATCGATACAGAATTGATGAGTAATAAATTGCAAGAATTGTCTTGCAAGTATGAAGCAATAACAGGATGCAAAAATTACATCTGCTAATAGATTGTATGTGATACAAATTAATAATTATCATTGAGTATTTTAACTTTAGAATTTTAGATATATGATACCTAATATAGGTTCCTCTTATGTAAAGTGTTGCTGGACCTATAAAACTGAAGTGAGGTGACTACTTGCCCTTTGATACTCATGGATAGTCCATTCATGGTGAGGCTGTAGGAACCTATATAATCTTCTAGTAAGATTTAGAGACTAATAGACCATTGATAATGAGCCTAAATTTATCAAAAATATTATTTCAAATCTTTTGCTATTGTAGCATAGTTTTGAAATTAATGTTAAGAGTAAAAGTTACTCTGCATCTGGCAAACATTATGGCTATGGTTATGGTCTTATGTTTCTATCACTCAATAATGTTATTCTTCTTGTTGATGAGAATAAGAAATAAATATGTAATGATCACATATCTCAGGACAATCAAGATATTAAGTCTTGAATATATAGATGTTCGAAGGCTAATAATATCTCAACCCAGAGATTGACACTTTATACGTGATATGATGTATTTTCTAAAATACTTCACAAATATTATTATCTCTTTTTGAAAAATATTTTAGAAATTATTGTATGAATTAGACACTATAAAAATCTATTACAAGCACTCCATATGAGATATGGAAAAGGCAAAAGACAAGTTATCCAACTTATGTGAAAAGAGTTGATGTACATAAGTTTATGCTAGAACAGATTTTTATTAGTTTATAGGTTATCCTAAAAGAATAGTATGTGATACTATTTCTACCACCCTACTTGACAAAAGGTATTTTGTCGATAGGTATGCCACCTTTTAGGAAAAAAATTTTTCTAAAAGAAAAAAGTGAGATTTCAATAAAAACTTTTATTCTATTTATTTATGAAATAAATTGATTGCTCAAGATCTTTTAATTGATAGTCTTTATCACTTGCATGTTGATGTGAATGTGAATTTAAATGAGTAAATAGTAAGTGCCGTAGGATAAAAGAGACCCAAAGATGAAATTAACTAGAAGTACTTGTGGCACCATAAACTAGGCTATATTGGAGAGGACAAAATAAACAAATTGGAAAAGGATGAGATCCTTGACTCTTTTAATCCAAAGTCGTATCCAGCTTGTGAATCTTGTCTTCGAGAAAAATGATCAAGTTATCCTTTGTGAGACATGGGAAAAGGGCCACTGAGTTACTTACCCTGATACACACCGATGTGTGTGGATCATTTGATGTGCAGGTCAGAGGTGGTTATGCCTACTTCATTACCTTTACCGATGATCTGTCTGGGTATGGATATGTGTATCTGATGAAACACAAGTCTGAAGCCTTTAAAAAGTTCAAAAAGTTTAGACATGAAGTAGAAAAGCAAATAGACAAGCTCGTTATGATTTTTCGATCTGATCGAGGGGCTGAATACCTTAGTCGAAAATATTTGGGATATCTTAAGGACAATGACATAGTCTCTCAATGGACTCCTCCTGGATCATCTCAGCTCAATGGGGTATCCGAAAGGAGGAACAGGACCCTATTAGATATGGTCAGGTCTATAATGAGCTTCACTGATCTACCCTTATATCTTTGGAGACATGCCTTATTAACCGCCATTCACCTATTGAATAGGGTTCCATCAAAGTCCGTTCCAACCACACCGTATGAGATATGGTTCGATAAGAAGTCGAGTCTAGGTTACCTTAAGACTTGGGGATGTCTAGCCACTATCAAGAGACAAATGGCTGATAAACTAAAGAATAGATCTGTAATAGCTCATTTTATAGGGTATCCTAAAGAATCTATAGGATACTACTTCTACTTTCTACAAGACCATAATGTGATTGTGAGTCAGAATATCATATTTCTAAAAAAATAATTTTTTAGGATGGTGGCAGTGGGAGGTTAGTTGAGCTCGAAGAGAATATCTCTAAAGAGCGAAGAGCTATAGATTCTTAGGAACTCGTTATTCATGAGCCAGTAGTTGACGTTCCTCTACCACCTCGTAGATCTAGCAGGGTCTTCCAACCTCCTGAAAGGTATATGATATGCTTATAGAGAAAGAAAAAAAAATATTTTTTATGAGAGATAGGGATCATAGTGATGATCTTAATACCTTTGACAAGATGATGTTTGTCATCGATTTCAAGAAATGGTTAGATGTTATGAAGTGAGAAATTAACTCGATGCACTCAAACCAAGTACGGACCTTAGTGGATCCACTTGAAGGTATTGTATCCATTGGGTATAAATAGATCTATAAAAGAAAAATAGATGCTGATGATAAGGTAGAGACCTATAAAGTTAGGCTTGTGGTTAAAGGTTAGAGTTAGTGCGAGGGCATTGACTATCAGAAAATCTTTTCGTCTGTAGCCATACTGAAATCCATCCACACTCTGCTTGCTATTGCAGCTTACTATGATTATGAAATCTAATAGATGGATGTGAAAACTGCTTTTCTGAATAGATATCTTGAGGAAGATATCTATATGGAGCAGCTTATGGGTTTCACATCTGGTGATGGTGATCACAAAGTATACAAGCTGTAAAAGATCCATATACGGATTAAAGCAAGCTTCTCAGAGTTGGAACCATCATTTTGATGAGGCAATCAAATTGTTTAATTTCATAAAAAATGAAAAAAAATCATGTGTATATAAAAGGGTCAATGAGAGTGCGATAACATTTTTTATATTGTACGTGGATGATATTCTCCTCATTGGACATGATATTCTCATTCTGACCACAGTCAAAAGATGGTTGTCCAAGGAATTCTCTATGAAAGACCTAAGAGAAGCATCCTATATTCTCAGAATAAAGGTCTATAAGAATAAATCTAAATGGATGCTAGGCTTGTCAGAAAAGCTGTACATAGAGAAGATGCTAAAGAGGTTCAGTATGAAAAATTCTAAAAGAGGACTCTTACCTCTTAGGCATGGTATTAATCTTTTCAAGATGATATGTTCGACCATATCTGAGAAAGTTCAGTACATGAGTAGGATTCCTTATGCCTCAGCCATAGGGAGCCTCATGTATACCATACTGTGTACTCGACCTGATATAGCCCTTGCTGTGAGTGTCACAAGCAGGTATCAGTCAAATCCAGATGAGGAGCACTAGATAGCTGTGAAGAACATCCTTAAGTACTTAAGAAGGACTAAGGATCTGTTCTTGATCTTTGAAGGAGACTCTAAGTTGTGAGTTGAGGGGTATACTGACTTATAGTTCATGTCTGATCCTGATGATAGAAAGTCTACGTCAGGATATGTGTTTGTTTGTAATGATGGCACAGTTAGCTGGAAGAGTTTCAAGCAACCCATCATAGCAGATTCGACCACAGAGGCTGAGTATGTCAGTGCTTCAGATGCTACAAAGAAAGGCTTTTGGTTCAAAAAGTTCATCATGAAACTTAAAGTTATGACATCAGATGTCATACCACTTTACTGTGACAATAATGGAGCTATAGCACTTGTTAAGGAGCCAAGGTCTCATCAAAAATCAAAGTACATTGAGCGGTGGTATCATATCATATGCGACTACTTCGAAAAAAAATATGTTGAGGTACGAAGAGTAGACTCTATGGATAATATGGTAGACCCCCTAACAAAGCAGTTGAGCCAACCAAAAATGAAAGTCCACCTTGAAAAGATGGAACTTAGATTTGTGGCCAATTGACTTTAGTCCAAGTGCGAGATTGTTAGATGTATGTCCTAGAAATTAATATGGCTGATACATTGTAATAAATTTAGGACATAATTTTGTACTTAACATATTGATGTGATCAATAAAAGGGCAAATTTATTTTTCATTTAAGTGTGATAAGTCTTTGAATCATCAATAGAATTAATTTTTGATACATATTCTCAAAGAGTTGAGAATTAGAGATATGTATTTAATTCTTAAATACTCCTGATCATAATATCATTATGAGAATGGTGATTGATCCGGATAGACCGACGTACAGATCACTTCCTTCGGGATAGATGAGTCTCTGATCTATAGTGTAGAGATACTGGACGATGAGTGTGGATAGTTGTTAGAGAACAACTAGTAGTAAACGTAACCATATGAGAGATCACTTGAATTTTTATTCATCATCAGTGATTGTCTCGATGCTGTAATTGTGTGACTGATCTTTTAACTTGAGATGGCACTACTACTTATAGTGAGGCTACTGGAGTTTGATTGATATATAAACATGGATCTCAATGAGTACTTATAGTGGATGTTGGTGACAGTTGGTCCACTGTAAGAGTAGAAAATGCATCAAAATAAGATCTATCGACTTTGATAGAGAGAAGTAATCCTATGAGATTTGAGCGGCTATGTCCAAGAGTCTATGGCCATAGCAATGTGATTGATGCAAAAGAGTTTTCATAGAAATCACAATTAGACTTGAGCTGATCGAATCTATCATATGATTGATGTTGAGGTTTGATGATTTATCCATGATAGAGAAACTGAATTACACATTAACTACATCTAGAAATTTATTTTGGTTCTACTGGATTGCCACTACATACTGCTAGGTGTCATTGGTGGATTGTAAGAGCTCATTAGGATTGTTTTGGATCGACAATCCTTGATTAGTTAAAGCAAAATTATTCCGACCTATTGACAAGAGTCTCAATGATACTTTGATAGAAATCATTGTATATCTCACTACCAGATAGAATTGAACCTATGAAGTCATACAATAAAGGGATTAGGTCTAGAATAAGTGATTGAGCTTATGAAGTATCAATTGGGTTCAGAGAAATTCGATTGGGTTCAAGGTAACCTTGCTAGCATATGGTAGAATCCAATTTTCTTTTTTTATTTAAATTTTTTATTTGATAAGATAATTTAAACTTAATTACCTACTAATAACTTAAATAGATTAGATTTATTTAACTTCAATTGTTGGGTGTCTAAGATTTTGGATCAAATTAATTAAGGGTGCAAGACCCTAATTAATTTTCTTGATAGTTGTTCTTGGATGCCACCTTGATTTGATCAAATTGGATGTGTCCCATAATTAGAGGGCCTTTTGATTTCATATGGGGTGTCCCTTGGATGTACTTTGGGGTGTGTTTATATGGGTGCAAGGGCTTCAAGAGTTGGTACCCAAAAAGATTCCTAGTGAAAATTGAATAACTAAAGTTATTAGGAAATCTAATGCAAGTAGGATTTGTATTGTGAGATTGAATAGGATTCAATCCTTTTGCCTATTTAAAGGAACCTTCCCTAAGGTCCCTAGAGCATCTAACTAGCAGCCCATGCCCACCTTTGAAGATGCCCCACGCCCTCTCTTCCTCTCTCTCTCTCTTCTCCCTTGGCGTCCCACACGCCCCACCTTTTGGGGCATCCCAAGTTCTTCCATGCTCAAGCTGTTGGGCATCCCTCTTTGCTGGTTTCTGATGTTTGGTAGTAGCACAAAGTAAGGAAGAAAGGCAAGAGAAGAAGAGAAGAAGAAGATCAAGAAAAGAGATCAAGTGTTGATTGCGATCCAAGCTTCATTTAGATTCAACAGGTTAAATTTTCTTAGAGAAGAAAATTCAACTTGAAGAGTGCTGTTCCCGACTAATTCCGAGTGGATACCCGTAGAGGCCAGATATTTGTGTGGCTAGAAGAAAACTTCTTCTCTTCCAGATCTAGATTTGAAAAAAGAGATTGTGAAACAGGTATGTGATTTGATCACAATCTGAATTTTAACATATATCAATTTTAGCACAGGTTTATATTTTTATGCATGCATGATTCAGATTAAAAGTGTTTTAATCTTGTATTCCACTACGGTGTTTAAAAATAAAATTTTGAAACATACATGTATGTCCCAAACCTTGAATTCCAACATCTTCAGTAGGGCAACAATCCTTTGAGAAAAGAAAAGAAGGTGCAAGAGAGTTGTGTTTGGGCAGATGATCCCAAACTACTAAAAGAGTCTAAGATCAACCTAGTTTGGCAGTCTCTTGATCAGAACAGGCTAAGAAAGAGAAATCAGCAAAGGATTGCTGGACAAGATATTTATATAATAACACCTTATGATTTCTCTATCTGTGACACTACTACCTAGATATTGGATATCAAAAGTTCATAAAAATTGTTGCAATGACTTCAGGTTAGTAGAAAGTTAGAAAATAGCAAGAGGTTCCTGAATGTTGGAGATAGAAGTTATGTTCTAATCCTGATTTTAAGAATTCTCAAGCAAGTTTTCAATTCTAACAATATCATTTTAGTGATTGTCACTATTGTCTAATAATTTTTGTGATATCATTATGAATGATGTCAAAATTATGTGGACAACTAAAAAATAAAATTTATAAATAATCACAGTCTGTTAGTGTATTGTACCCAATAAACAAACTCCTTAAAGTAGATAATGTCACAAATGTCTACCTTTGGTATTGATGGCTCAATCATATAAACAAAAATAAGATCAACAGGAGATAATTCTCGAAGTCAATGATTGTGAATTATTGTCAACCTGTCAATCCTATCTCTTTAGTAAGATGATCGAATCAACTTTTGCTAGAAAAGATGAACGAGTCAATGATGTTCTGAATCTAATATATACTGATATATTAGATCTACAAACATGTTTGTCATAAATTTGGATTATTTAAAATATTCAAATAATTTCATAATCAGGTAGAGAAACAAACTAAGAAGAGTATTGAAACTCTTTGGTCAGACCAAGGAGGAGAATATTTTTTTAATGAATTTTGACATATCTAGAAGAGAATAGGATTCTCTCTTATTAGAATTGACTTTGTTAGACATAATTCGATCCATAATGGGGTTTACAAATCTATCAGTCTCTTCTTAAGGTTATCTTCTTAAGACTACTTGTCATATTCTGAACTAAATTTTGAACTAATCAGTCGCAAGGACTCCATATGAGATATGGACAGGTAGAAGAAAAAAAGTATCATAGTGAAGGTACTGATGCCTTTAATATAAAACTTATAAAGTTTGACAGGTAGAAGAATCGACACAATCTAGTGAACCTATAGAATCAAATTTGATTAGATTATATCCAGAACCTGTTATAGAGGTACCATTAAGGAGATTTGATAGAGTATCGCATCCATCGGATAGATACTTCAATTTCTAATTTCGAGATGTAATCCTATTGAACTTGATGAGAACAACAAGGATTTGATCACCTACATGGATGCCATGCAGAAGTCTGACTCCGATTAGTGGCTTAGAGTCATAAAGTTCAAAATGAAGTCTATGAAGATCAATGGTGTATGGACACTCATTGATCCACTCGAATGGGTAAAACCCATAGGGTGTAAGTGGATCTTCAATAGCATCAGAGAGTGCAGACGAGAAGGTGGAGACCTACAAAGCTCGTCTGGTTGCCTAAGGATATCATCGATATTATGGTATTGACCATAACGAGACATTTTCTCTTGTGATAATGCTAAATATTTCAGAGTTGGAACATATATTTTGATAAGTGATCAAAACACATGGCTTCATTGAGAATGAAGAAAATTCTGTAAATACAAATGGGTTAATAATTCTGTGAGTGTATTTCTTATTTTATATGAGAATAAAATTTTTTTAATTGGAAATGATATTTCTTACATGACACGAAATAAAGATTTCACTATTATCATAGTTCTTCATAAAGAACTTTGGAAAAGTATCTCTCATCTTAAAGATGAAGATCTATAGAGATAGATCTAAGAAACTGCTTAGATTTTTTCAGTCTAACATACATAGGGTGTTTATGAGTAAAATTTGTTCTATCATGTACACCATATATGAGATCGAATATAATATATTCACTAGGGTTGTGAGTGGATACCTGTAAGATTCGGGTGAGAATCACTGAAAGATCATCCTTAAGTATTTGAGAAATACTAAGGATCGATGACTCAATTATGGAGAATCTAACTTAAAAACTTGTAGAGTATGATTCTAATTTTTAGTTGGATATAATAATAGCAAAAATATATCAGAATATATCTTTATTCCAAACAATGGAGCAATCTACTGGAAAGGTTCCAAGCAGAGCAATATAGCCAATTCAAATTGTGAGGCAGAATGCATTGCAGCATTCGATTATGTGATTGTAGAAGTCCTTTGGCAAGCTAGGAGTGGCACCCTCCAATGATGGTTGTACTGTATGGTACAGCATCAAACCATAGCTCATACCTTGGAGCCAAAGTTTCATTAGCTTACTAAGCATTTTGCATCGCATCACCTCATTCGAAAAATCTATTAAGGTGACGTCGAACTTTAGAAGATCGATGGAAAGAAGAATGTGACCAAACCATTTACTAAAGTCTCAGTATCTAGGAGTTCTGAGATGATAAATTGAAGATGGGTATATGATACTATACTGATTGGTTTTAGTCCAAGTGAGAGTTGTTGGAAAATGTATCCTAAAGTCAATCATTTGACGATTGTGCTAATTATAATTGTATATGAATTGATAAATAATAAAAATTATTTAACCTTATTTATCACAAAGTTATATCTTTTAATGAACTCCTATATTGTGATGAAGTCCTTAGGATTACTTTGATCGATAAAGGAGGATTTATCACGTAATTCTTAAACTAGTTTGCGATCAAATGATATGCTATTACTAAGACGATAGTGATATCAAGTGTAGGTCGTTGTGTGCCATATGCATTGGTTGTCTTCATAACCAAATGGTGTAGAGACACTGGTATGGCATGCAGGTGAGATATAGAAATACATCATCACTAAACGTGACCAACATGGAGCACTCTGCTATCAAGAGTAGCTCGCGAAGGGTATGGGTATAAGTATCCCTCTGATCTGAGATCACCACAGTGACTTACAACCAACTTACTATACTTTGATGCTGGACTATCTAAGTTTATAATTCAGTGATGGAAGATTTTTAGGTACAGTCAAGTACTTGTCAAGTCGGTGTGTGAGTCAAGATGGGATTGACCTCTCCAAATTAGTAGGAGTTAATGTATCAATGTATTTCAATTTAGCAAAACCTGAGCTCAGATAATCCATGAGATAGATTTGAAAGGTTGAAATATAATGTGGATGATTTATCTAGGATTGATAGTTAAATCTTTGGTCATCTTTGAGCATTAGGATCAAAGGGATGAATTATACGATAACCATACGTTAATAGATTCTTGAATATTGCTTCACCTTCATTCGACCTATCCGGACATCAGATCACCATTGCTAGATAGTTATATCAATTGATTCAGAAAGTTATTCCTATGCTACTAGCTTAGATTCGAACCTATGGGGTCATACTTAAAAGAAATTTCTGACTGATCAATGATTGAGAATCCTTCAAGGGCTTAATCGTCAATTCGATTGATAGTTAACCTTATGCAAAAGTTATAATAAATTAATTCATCAAGTATTAGTGAATTAATAAAAAATTAATTAGTAATTAGATTATTGATTAGCTCACTTTGATTGAGCAAAGAGTATTAAATAAAATCTAATTGAATTTAATTTAATTAGGTTTGATCCGATTAGGTTATGAGATAACCTAATCGCTAAGGAAGAATTATCCCTGAATTGATTAGGATTTTGGTTTAATTAATTTTTAATTTGATTAAGATTTGATTAAAAATTTATAAAGCTAATTAGATTAGATTTTATATATTTTATATGGGCTAAACCAAATGTGATTTAGTTTGGATTCAAATTAGAAATTAAGAGTCCTTATTGGAATAGGACTCTTCTCCCATGCGCCTGCCACTTTGACATCCTCATGCATAGGTAGTTTTTGTATGAGATTTTTTAATGTCAAAGAGTTCTTTTCCTTCTATATCTCACATCCAAATTTGAATAGGATTATATTTTAAACGATATGTTCAAATCTGATTTGAAATAAGATATCATATAGATAATGTTTGACATTATCTCTAAGACCTTGTCACCAACTTATTTTTTTTTCCTTATATGTGTGACATTTTGAAGAAATTTTTTATAAGAAATTAGCTGAAGAATTGATTTATCATGAAAAAATATGGAAAGAGGTGTCTCAATTTTTTTTTGCATGTTTTGGCATGAATTTTTGAGTAGGGGCAATAACACATCAAGAGTCCATGATCTCTAAGACTCTTCACCCCACCTCTTACACACCAAAATAGAAAGTTTTTTATTTTTTTCTTTGTGTGTGTAATAGAGAAGAGAAATATCTCTTCATGGTGAAGGTCTTGGGGTGTGAGTTTATGGTGTGGAAAAGGGAGAGAAGAGTTCTCCTCTTGGGTGAGTGCAAGATCAAAAACCTAGGGTTTAGTCCTTAGGGTTTGGGAAGAGAGAAAATTATTTCTTCTCCTTTTTTCTTTCACATCCTTATCTCCTCTAGATGATCATCTTTAATCTCTGAAAAGATTTTAGAGATTTGAAGAAAAAATTCAGATCAGTCAAGGAGAAAATCTTCACGCGAGCTAGCACTCCCGAGAAGACCGATCAGATAGGGGCTTCAAGTAAATTTTTTATAGAGGCTGGATGCATGTGCGGCTATGAACAACTAGCAAAGATCCTCTCTACCATGTCTCTCAGCAGCGATGATCATCGATCAATGCTTAGGTATCGAGTTCTGAACTCAGATTAGAAGTAAATGTGATCTACTGCTCACACACATACATGCTGATTTTATCTTCAGTATTTTTCAGATTTTATATGTAACATATTATGTCAAAAATCCTAGAGTAGGTTGATTTGATGATTAGATCATATGTATGTTAGATTAATTTGATTAATCTATTTACTTTCTACTGTAATTTAATCAAAAAAATTTCAAAATACATGCATGAAATCACCTATATTTTCCAACACCAGCTAGTCTCTAGTCCTTTACATGACTTGGTGAAGTCAGTGGAAGAATTTATGACTTGCAGCTTCACTGATTACTTCTAAAATATATTAACCAAATTTTTTAAATTATTAGGTCCATAAAATGAGCTAGTTATAGGGATAACTAGATCATAGCCTTCCATTAAGATGCATGATAATGAGTCCAATATTCTAAATAGGTATTAGAAGCGCCATACATTTGATGTCTATTGGGTATTGAAATTATCATTCATCATATGACCATCTTACTATCTCCTTCAGATCAATGGTTAGATGGGCCGTGAAAGAATAATTCCCTACAAGCCAATCGCATAAGAGATGCAATCAGGTGTATTTTGTAATTTATCTTTCAAACTCATATAATTAATATTTATATTAATAAAATAGATATTTTTGATTCATTATATGTTGTATCTTATTAATTTTAAGATTATAATGAACCCTATAGGTCTGGACAATGGTTTTAGGGTCATGATAAGATTATGCTTGTGAGATCTAAATCCTTGATAGTCCTGATCTAAAATATTCTTAGTCGTTGGTATATTGAGTTAGAGATCAATGATATCGATAAAACTGGCATGTCCTACCTATGCTCAGAAATGAGGGTGGTTGATCTCACAACCACTTGTGTGATGACACCAATATAAGGATATAGATGCTCATTAGAGAATGAGTTCACTGAATTGACCTATGAGAGAATATCAGATGAAGTTTTATTTATATGTCAACTGATAATTCTCTAGTGGGAGTTGTGTAAGTGATCCTTAGACCTGAGGTCACCATAGTACCTTATGTATTTGGATCCATATTTTGGTTCACTACCTAACTTAGTTCTCTGATCCTTATGTAGGGTGTTCTGGATATAGTAAAGAGTACATGGAGGTTGTGAGTAATCAATAAGGGATCAGTCACTCCTAATAAGGAGAGCAAACATCCTATGTAATCTCATAGGTCATTGATTCGAAAGTCTTTGGTTAAAGCAGGATGATAATTAAAAAAAGATTTCAATGTATCATCAACTGAATCATTGCCTTCTGATCGAGATACATAATAATAAGTGATTAGATTTGATATATTTCTATATTGACAGCTCATCTGAAATATTGTTTGATTGAAAGATTGAATTACACAGAAACTTACCACTGAAGGATATTTTGATAATTTTTTAATAAAATTTTAAATCTTTTGGAAGTCATGACACATTGCTAGACGTCAATCTGAACTTATGAATTTGTCAGAGTTAAAGAGTTTAATTCTGAAGTCAATTTGGAAGAGTTCAAGTTGATTGAGACTCTTTGGGTGACCTAATCTCATCAAATTAGGGTTACATCGAAAGTCTGGACACTGTTGGCTAGATTTGGAATCCAATGAGTCACACACTTTGAGATTTGGTCTTAATCTAATCTAATTAGAGTTTAATATAAATTTTATGGGTTAATTTGATATGCTAGCACATTATATTAACCCAAGTTTCCAAATTGGTTTAGATCAAATTGTTTGAGCTAACCTAGACCAGTTGCCTTTGATCCAATGAGATTGGGTCAATTTAAATTGGATCCTTATCCAACTTGAAAAAATTTTAAGTAGAGAAGGAGTCCTCTGCACCCACTAGAACCCATAGACAAAAATAAATGCCGCCCCCCTTTATTTTGGCATGTGAAGTAAAGAGTCCTTCTTAAAGAAGGCTCTTAACTAACATGCGTTGCCTTAAATTCTCGATTAGAAATCCTATGTTTTATCACCAAAATTCATTGAATTTTTTATGATATGTAGAAAACTAAGATGCTTCTGTGCCATATAATTGGATCACCAAAAGTTTACTTAGTGAATTTATTTGGTGCATGGGAAGTTGGAGCACCAAAGGTTTGTGCCCCTTTATCCCATGAGACATCCCCTGGTCCCCTATTTATAGGGGATGCCCCACATAGCTTCTTACTATGATTTTTAATTGAAATTAGAGAGAAGGGATATGATAAATATAAATTAAATTTTGAAAAAATTTTGAGAAAAAAAAGAGAGAATTTTGAGTGGCAAAATTTGCTACAAGGGTGGTGAGATTTTCAGCAAGTGTTGCTTGAGTGCCCTAGGATTTGGGTTTTTCATGTGTTAGAGCCAAAAATCAAATCCTAGATTGTGTGACATCTGAAGAGTGTCTTCCTGGTGTCATTCTAATGGCAAGATCGAAAGTAACTGGACTTTGGTGCGATCGTGATCGGCAAACTGATTTTAGGATTTTGGGTTCAGCTCGATAGTTTTATTTTGTAGAACTACTAATTTATATAATTTTAAAATTTTAAAAATTATTTTTCACTGTGTGGCCAAAACTCAATAGTAGTATCAAAGTCAATTTTGTCTGAGTCAATCAAACAAGTACAATAGTGGTGCATAGAATCGTTCTTGTGCATATCTTGTTAAAAATTTTTGCATTGATTTATAGCATCAATCCTTTAAACTTAAAAATTATTTTTGACTTAATATATGCCTTGATATTTAATTTTATTTATTAAATTATTATTTTATGATATTTTTGAAATTAGTATTATCATGGTTGTATGATGCTCAAATTGATGCATTATTAAGGGTGTAAAGCATGCCTAATTAGATTAGGGTTTGTTATTTTATATGTTTTGATGTCCATGCACCCTTAAATGATTTTTGACATGATAATGTGATTTCTATTATAAATAGTTGAAGCATGCAAATTTACATAATCTGTAGTGTACATTTTATGTGCTTATAGTTAGGATGTGTCGAGACTAGTTTAAAGTCCCTTGTTTAATTATATTAAGTTATAATGTCTTAATTCACTTTTTAATCAAAAGTCAAATTCTTAAGATCAATTGGTGTTGAGGAAAGTATGAATAGTGGTTTTCTAATTAGGTTCGTATGCTGGTCTGACCAACTCTGTTGGTGTCTAGAAAAGCTATGGGTGCCTTCCACCTACTTACCTAGCCAATTTAGACATGTTGATTTTTGGACTTAGATTGATTAAGTGATGTAGACATTACAAGGGCCTTCCTTCAAACTTGATCGATAGAGTATGTCAAGATCTTAGTGAGCTTGTTATGCCATCCACAAGGCTTACTATAGAAATTGACATGATGTTGATCAAGTGCATATTGATGCTTATGGTATATTTGAATAGTATTGCTTTGTTGTGCTATCCACAAGGACAGTATTGTTTAAGTATGATCATATGGGATTGAAGGGTCAACTTAACTAGAACACTATACTTTGTTGTGCTATCCACAAGACTATATATGATCTAGAGACTAGAAAGAAAGATGTTGAGAATTATAAAGGTACAATTAGTAAAGAGTTACCTACTCTTGAACTCATGAATACTTATTGTGCTATCCATAAAGTATTTGTGAGGAATAGGGATCTCAACCCCACTAAGAGACATTAGTATATTTTTTAATTTCCATATTTCAGGGGTATGAAGTTTGATAAAATAATGAGAGACATAATTAGATAAAAGTCCTAGTCTAATTGTGCATGTAATCACGTATACTCCGCTTATATTATGTTCTTGTTGTTATAGATTAACTACACTCATGGCATCCTCAATTTCACTTAGAGGTATCCTAGATGCAAACAAGTTGACTGGACCCAACTATATCGATTGGTTAAGAAATTTGAGAATTATTCTTACTCAGGAGAAAGTCTCCTATATTCTGGATACACTTGCTCCAGTTTCTCTTGGGGAAGATGCATTTGAGGAGGAAAGAGCCACATATAAGATATAAAAAGATGACAGTGTGACTGTCAAATATATCATGCTTGCTTCTATGAGCAATGAGCTTCAGAGGCAATATGAGGACATGGACGTTCCCTCTATTCTCTTTAATCTTAAGGAGTTATATGGGGAACAATACCGAACTGCTCGATATGAGATATCAAAGAAATTATTTCGTGCCCTTATGACTGAAGGCACCTCCATGCAAACACATGTCCTAAAGATGATTGCTTTGATCACTCATCTGGGATAGCTGGGTTTTGCCATGGATGGTGAACTAAGCCAGGATTTAGTCCCGCAGTCTCTCTTTGACTCTTTTTTTAGTTTGTCATCAATTATCATATGAACAAACTGAACATTAGCCGGCAGAACTGTGGAACATGCTGAAAATAGCAGAGAGCCATTTCTAGGGTGAAAAGGCTCAAGTCTTTCATGTTGATAAGATCAGCAATAAGAAGGCAAAGAAGGGTTCTAAGAAAAAGATGAACCCTAAGGCTGGCATCTCCAAGAAGAAGGCAAAGAAGGTCTCCGCCAAAGATACTTAGTATCAATGTGGCAAGGAGGGCCACTAGAAGAGAAATTGCGAGGAGTACCTTGCAACCGTAAAATTGACAAGCGTTGCTAAAGGTTTGTATATGATACAAACTAATTTATCATTAAGTACTTCATTTTTAGATTCTTGGGTATTGGATACCGTCTGTGGCTCACACCTTTGCAAATCATTGCAAGATCTATAGGAAATAAGAAATCTGAATAAAGGTGACTTCAAGCTATTCAGTGCTAGTGGAGAGTCCATTCAGACTGGAGTTGTAGGAACCAGAATTTTAAAATTGCCTTCGGATAGAATTTTGGTACTAAAAATCTATTATTATATTCTAAATATTGTTAGAAATATTATTTCTATACCGTTGTTATTGGAATAAGATTTTAAAATAATTGCAAAGAATAATAGTTGTTCTATATATTTTTTTAATAAATATTATGGATGTACTTTTTTGATAAGGGTCTTATGTTTCTTTCACTTAATAACAATGTGCTTCATATTGACAATATGAAGAAAATAAAGAGAGAGGATGTGAATGTCACATACCTCTGGCACTGCCGACTTGGTCATATAAATGAGTCAAGGATTAACAAGTTATATAAAGATAATTTCTTTGATCCTTATGATTATGAATCATATGGAACTTGTGAATATGCCTCATGAAAAAAATGATCAAGACTCCATTTATTAGACATAGAGAAAGGGCAAGTGACATTTTGGACCTTGTATATACTGATGTATGTAGTCCAATGTTGACTCAAGCCAGAGGTGGATACTCTTACTTTATCAGATTTACTAATGATAGGTTTAGGTTTGGATATGTATATTTAATGAAATATAAATTCGAAGTCTTTGACAAATTTAAAGAGTATCAAAAAAAGATCGAGAAACAAACTGAAAAAAATATTAAAACTCTTTGATTGGATGGAGGAGAAGAATACTTATCCAGTGAGTTTCTCGATTATTTGAAATAAAATAGAATACTATCTCAATGGACACCTTCTTGTACTCCATAATTAATAGAATTACAGAAAGAAAAAATTGCACCTTATTAGATATGGTGCAGTCCATGATGTGTTTCACGGATCTTTCGATATCCTTTTGGGGATATGTCATCGAGGCTACAGTGTATATTTTAAATAAAGTATCTTTTAAATCTGTTTCTAGTACTCCATATGAAATATGGAAAGAAAAAAGATTCAATCTTAAGCATCTTAAGATTTGGGGTTGCCTAGCTTATGTGAAAAATATTGATGGACATAAGCTGATGCTAGATCAAAAAAATATAGGTTTATAGATTATCCTAAAGAGAGTATAGGATACTACTTCTATAATCCTACTCAATAAAAGGGTTTGTTGGTAGGCATGTCGTTTTCTTGGAGAAAGAGTTTATCCAAGAAGGAGGAAATGGGAGGTCTGTTGAACTTGAGAAAGTTCAAAATCTACAATCCATCCAGGACTCACCAAATCATTCAGAACCAGATAATGCCATGAAATTTGAAATGGACTCCATGTATGTCAACCAAGTATGGACTTTGGTTGATGTGCCTAAGGGTGTGACCCCAATAGGCTGCAAATGGATCTTCAAAAAGAAGATTGGAGCAGATGGCCAGATAGAGACCTATAAGGCCAGGCTAGTGGTAAAAAATTTTAGACAAAAATAAGATGTTGATTATGAAGAAACCTTTTCGTCGGTAGCCATGCTCAAGTCTATTCGGATAATGCTTGCTGTAGTAGCATACCATGACTATGAGATCTGGCAGATGAACGTCAAGACTGCTTTCTTCAATGAAAACCTTGAGGAAGAAGTCTATATGACTCAACCAGAGGGATTTATCTCAAGTGAGAGAGCAAATCAAGTATGCAAGCTGAATAGATTTATTTATGGATTAAAGCAAGCATCGAGGAGCTGGAACATCCATTTTGATGAGACAGTCAAATCGTTTGGCTTCATAAAAAATGTGGATGAACCTTGTGTGTACAAGAAGAATAGTGTGAGTGCTATTATCTTCTTGATTTTGTATGTGGCTGACATACTGCTCACTGAAAATAATATATCTCGATATTACAATCGATCAAGACTTGGCTATCATAAAAGTTTTTCATGAAAGACTTGGGTGAAGCATCCTATATACTTGATATTAAGATCTATAGAGATAGATCGAATAGGATGCTTGACTTGTCCCAGTCTAGATACATTGACCTTGTGTTGAAGAGATTCAACATGGAAGAAAGTAAAAGAGGTTACTTGCCCATAGGTCATGACATACAATTTTCTAAGAAGATGTCTCCTAAGACACCTGAAGAGAGAAATAGAATGAGTTCTATTCCTTATGCTTCGGCTATAGAATCAATAATATATGCTATGTTATGTACCAGATATGATGTTACTTATGCCTTGGGCATTTTAAACAGATTTTAGACTGATCTCAGAGAGGATCATTGGAAAGCTATAAAAAATATAGTCAAGTACTTAACAAGGACTAGAGATATTTTTCTAATATATGATGAATCTGATTTAAAACTGAAAGGTTATATCGATTCTAGTTTTTAATTTGATCTAGATGATAGCAAATCAATATCTGGATATGTATTTACTCTGTATGGTGGTACAGTATATTAAAAAAATTTTAAACATCAAACTGTTGCTGACTCGATCACTGAAGCTGAGTATATTGCTACAAGTGAGGCTGCTAAGGAGGCCATCTGGATGAAAAAATTCATCACAAAGTTGAATATAGTTCCAGAGATTGAACAATTAGTGCGTCTTAATTGTAATAATACTGGGGCAGTTGCTCAAGCTAAAAAATCAAGATCTCACCATAAATCCAAGCACATCCTAAGACGGTTCCACCTCGTTCGGGAGAAAATCGAAAGACGTGATGTGATCGTGGAGCGAGTTGACACCAAGAACAATATAATGAACCCATTCACTAAGGCCTTGTCAATGTAGCAGTTTGACCGCCATCTTGATAGTATGGGCATCAAGTATAGGGGCGATTGACTTTAGTGCAAGTGAGAGATTGAAAGAATAATGTCCTACAAGCCAATCGCATAAGAGATGTGATAGGACGTATTTTATAATTTATCTTTCAAATGAATATAATTGATATTTATATTAATGAAATAGATATTTTTGATTCATTATATACTGCATCTTATAAATTTTAAGAATATAATAAATTCTATAGGTCTAGGTAATGATTTTAGAGTCATGATAAGATCATGCCAGTGAGATCTAAATTTTTGATAGCTCTGATCTAAAATATTCTTAGTTGTTGGTATATTGAGTCGGAGATCAATGATACCGGTAAGACTGGTGTGTCCTATATATGCTTAGAAATGAGAGTGGTTGATCTCACAACCACTTGTGTGGTGACACTAAATAAGAATATGAGTGCTCATTAGAGAATAAGTTCACTGAATTGACCTGCGAGAGAATATCAGATAAAGTCTTATTTATATGTCAACTGATAATTCTCTGGTGGGAGTTGTGTAAGTGATCCTTAGACCTAAGGTCACTATGGTACCTTGTGTACTTAGATCCATATTTTGGTTCACTACCTAACTTGATTTTCTGATCTTTGTGTAGGGTGTTCTAGATATAGTGAAGAGTACATAGAGATTGTGAGTGATCAATAAGAAATCAGTCACTCCTAATAAAGAGAGCGAACATCTTGTGTGATCTCATAAGTCATTGATTCAGAAGTCTTTGACCAAAGCAAGATGATAATTAAAAAAAAAAAAATTAATATATCATCAACTAAATCATCACCTTTTGATCGAGATACATAATGATAAGTGATTGGGTTTGATATATTTTCATGCTCATAGCTCATCTGAGATATTATTTGACTGAAAGATTGAATTACACAGAAACTTACCACTGAAGGGTATTTTGATAATTTTCTATCAAAATTTTAAATTTTTTGAGTAGTTATGATATATTGCTAGATATCAATCTTGACTTATAAATTTATCAAAATTAAAATAATTTAATTTTAAAGTCAATTTGGAAGAATCCAAGTTGATTAGGACTCTTCAGATGATCTAATCTCATCGGATTAGGGTTACGTCGAAAGTTTGGATCCACTGCTGGCTAGATTTGGAACCCAATGAATCACACACTTTGAGATTTATTCTTGGTCTATTCTAATTAGAGTTTAATATAAATTTCATGGGTTAATTTGATATGCTAGCATATTGTATTAACCCAAATTTTCAAATTGGTTTAGATCAAATTGTTTCAGCTAATCTAGACTAGTTGCCTTTGATCCAATGGGATTGGGTCAATTTAAATTGGATCTTTATCCAACTTGAAAGAGTTTTAAGTGGAGAAGGAGTCCTCTACACCCACTAGAATCCACACACAAAAATAAATGCCACCTCCTATTATTTTGGCATGTGAAGTAAAGAGTCCTTCTTAAAGAAGGCTCTTAACTAACACGCATTGCCTTAAATTTCCGACCAAAAATCTTATGTTTTATTGCCAAAATTTATTAAATTTTTTATGGCACACAGAAGACTAAGAGTTCTTCTGCTCCAAGTAATTGTATTATCAAAAATTTACTTAGTAAATTTATTTGGTGCATGGGAAGTAAGAGCGTCAAAGGTTGGCATCCCTTCATCCCATGAGACGTCCCCTAGTCCCCTATTTATAGGGGATGCCCCACATGGCTTCTTGCTGTGACTTTTGGGTGAAATTAGAGAGAAGGGATGTGGTAAACATAAAAAAAATTCTAAAAAAAAATTAAAAAAAAAGAGAGAATTTTGAGTGACAAAAGTTGCTACAAGGGTGGTGAGATTTTCAGCAAGTATTGCTTGAGTGTCCTAGAATTTGATTTTTCTATATGTTGGACTCAAAAATTAAATCTTAAGTTGTGTGACATCTAAAGAGTATCCTTTTAGTGTTGTTCTAGTGGCAAAATCAAAAGTAACTGAGCTTTGGTGCGATTGTGATCGGCAAAGTGATTCTAGGATTTTGGGTTCAGCTCGATAGTTTTATTTGATAGAACTACTGATTTGTATAATTTTAAAATTTTAAAAATTACTTTCCACTGCATGGCTGAAACTCAACAGATCGAGCCACACTTGGGCTTGGGTATTTGTTTGCTGGATGTACTTAATGTAGTCATATTAATGGTTGGACCTAATTGGGTTTTCAGTAGAGGTGCCACATGCCTGCTGAAGAGATATCTGAGGTAAAATCTGATTGCTAGAAATTATTTAGAGAAATAATTGGTTAAAAACCTATCCATGGATGCATTAGGATTGGCCAAGCCACACTCGGGCTCAAATGCAGTCTGTGTGGATTCTACTACCCACTAAGAAATTAAAATTTTTTTTGAATTAGAGATAGAGGCTACCAATTCGTATAAAATAGGAAGAAAATCTTTAGACTAAAGTTCAAGTCTTTAGGCTTAAAATAGTTCATATACTAATAGATTAATTATTTTCTTTTTAGAAATGGTTAAAAAATTATCGTTTTGTTCACTATTAGATAGTGACAACGTTATCGGACCCAACTTCAATAAGAAGTATTGAAAGTTAAGCATAGTCCTTGAGCCTAAACTGATCAGGAAGTCTAAGGCTAACCCAAACAATCCTAAAAGAAAAATCTGCAAATAGTTGCTGGTCAAAATAGTTATATGATAACTCCTTAAAATTTTTCTATTGGTAATACTACTACCTGGGTATAGGATACTGACAGTACAAGTCATATTTGTAAATAGTTATAAAAAATTTTTGGATTGTAGAAGGTTTAAAAATGGTAAGAGACTCTTGAATGTAAGAGATAGAAGTCTGTTCCAGTCTTAACATTAGGAATTATCGAGCTTATTTTCAATCCTGAAGATGTCATTTAAGTGATTGTCACTACTGTCCAATCTTATTGATGGTGTCAATAAGAATGATTATTGTGATATCATTGTGAATGATACGATAATAATGAGTGGACAATTGAAAATGACATAAACCCAGCATCATAGCCTGTTAGTATAAAGGACATGTCTTAACTAGCATCCTAGATTAGATAATGTCACTAAAGCCTATCTTTGGCGTATTTGACTTAGTTACCTTTTATTGGAAAGGATGAATGAGCTAGTAATATTTTGAGTTTGATACATATTGATGTATTGCACTCATGAACATAAGTGCTAGAAGAGGACTTTACTACTTCATTAAAATCTGAGATGACCTATCTTGGTATGGGTGCATTTTGCTTATGAAGCACAAGTTTGAATCAGTTGAAATGTTCAATTGATTCTATAATGAGGTAGAAAAATAAACTGCAAAGAGTATTAGAACTCATCTATTAGATCAATGAAGTGAATACCTTTAGAGTAAGTTTTAGATGTATCTAGGAGAGAATTGGATTCTCTCACAATGGACATCTCCTGAAATGTTCAACCGATTCCGTAATGAGCTAGAAAAATAAATTGCAAAGAGTATTAGAACTTATCTATTAGATCAATGAAGTGAATACCTTTAGAGTAAGTTTTAGACATCTAGGAGAGAATTGGATTCTCTCTCAATGGACATCTCCTGAGACACCATAATTTAAAAGGGTGTTTGAAAGGAAAAATCAAACATTGTTAGATATGGTTCGATCCACTGTGGGTTTGCTGGTCTGCTTGAGATTATACAATAAAGACTACTTGATATGTGCTCAAGAATATTTCGACCAAATCAGTCATCAAATTTTCATATGAGATATGGACTTGGGTAATTCGATGCTCTCTTATCTTAGAATTTGGGGTATCGAACTTATTTGAAATATTCACAAATCGACTAGCTTGAATTTTGGTTTGGTAAATATTGTTTTAGGGTATCCCAAAGAAATTAGGGATATTTCTTCTACCTTCTTAATAGACATTAGATGTTCGTGAGTCTTGATGCATTCTTTTTACAAAAAAAGTTCCTTGGTGAAGGAACTGATGCCATTAAGAACAAGCTTGGTAAAGCTTGATAGGCAGAGGAATCGACACTAACATATGAACCAACAAAATCGGAGTTGATTAGATCAAATCTGAAGCCCAATGTAAAGGCATTCTTAAGTAGATATAGTAGAGTATCATGTCAGTCGAACAGATACTTCAGTTTATAGGTTCGGGATAGAGATTTGATCTCTCATACGGATGCCATACAGAGATCTAACTTTGAAAAATGGTTTGAAGCCATTAAATCTGAAATGAAGTTCATGAAGATCGACGATGTATGGACATTCATTGATTCACCTGAAGGGGTAAGATTCATAGGATATAAGTGAATTTTTAGATGGATAAGAGGTGCAGACAGAAAGGTAGAGACCTATAAAATCTCGTTTGATTGTCAAAATATTTCATCAAAGTTATAGTGTTGACTATGATGAGATGCTTTTCTTGTGACAATCCTCAAGTCCATTTGGATTGAATTAAACTTCTTAGAGTTGAAACATATATTTTGAACTTATGGTTTCATTAAGAATGAAGAAGAATCCCGTACGTACAAATGGGCTGATAGTTTTATAATATTATTCTTTATATTGCTTGTGAATGAAATTCTCTTAATCGAAAATGACATCTCTACATTACAAAAAATAAAAGCTTGGTTATCATCTCTATTCTTTATAAAGATTTAAAAGATTATGAGAACCATCCATAAGTATTTATGAAATATTAAGGATAAATAGTATCAAAAAATCGCTATGATTTCATACGTGTAGTTTAAAAATTTTTTTAAATATTATGCAGTGAAAATAAATAAATTAAAATATTTTTAATTTACACACATACCTGATTTGATCTAAAAATTATAGCCAAGATCTTGACACAAACATGCTATCATAATCTAAAATCTGAAAAAAAAAAATAAATGTTAGCAAAATCAAATTGGAGATCAGATCTTCATACCTTGGATTCTGCGGATGTCTGGGCTTCCAATCGTAGCCGCACACATGCCCAACCTTTGCTGGTATCCACAAAGAGACCTCTGATCAGAGCATCGAGATCATTAGTGTGCTAGCACCTTACAGATCTCGCTCCTCAGCCTTGGATCTTGATCTTTTCTTTTAGATCTCGAAGAAGAAGATCGTCGTACGAACTCTTTCGCGTAGATCCGACAGGATCTGAACCAGATCACCAAGCTTCTTCTCTCTCTTTTTCTCCTAGATCTGATCTCTATTAGATCTGGATATTGGGATGTAAGGAAGAAAGGAGAGGAGGAGGAAAGAGTTGGGTGTTGAGATGATTTTATGTCCTAAAGAAGCCTTCTGCTTCTTCACGCCAAAACTCATGCCCTCCTCATATTTTTTGTCACACACAACACACTTATCCCACACATAACCTCTTCTTAACACCCTAAAAGATCAAATCTTGTTTTACCTTGGTCGTTCAAATCCAAATCAATGGATAGAAGGGCGTGGAGATGATGTTATGCGGCAAGAAAGGAAACCTCTTCACAAATAGCGCACGCCACCCTTCTTTCTTAATTTTTTGTCGCACAAAAATTATTCCACACCCAATCTAATCTGATTAGAAAGTCTTCTTGATAAGGCATCTATTCAATCATATTTGGATAGTTGTCTTAAAAAGATAAGAGTCCCAGAAGGATGGGTGGCGCCCCTCTTCTCTTCACGCACGTAAGAAACTAAAGGGGTGCATCTCAATGTGCGCCCTCCCCTTCTTAGTATGAAATTTGAAGAGAGAGTCCTAGAGAATCAGAACTCTCTAAGTCATAGTTCTTCTGATTTAAGTTGGATCTTAATCAAATTCAAATCGAGTCTGAATCGAATCGAATTTGAAAGACTGTCAAGCCTGATTCAATCAAGCTTGAAATCCAAATCTGATTTAGATAATTGAACCTAATTAATATTAAATTAAATTAAGTTTAATTAAATTAAATTTAATTTAAATTAATTAAAATTTAATTGATAATTTAATCAACTTTAATAAAATTATAATATTTATAATTAAGTTCCTGTACTAACAATTAGCAGCTGCCAAAACTGTAACGCTTACAAATTAGCAGTTTCTAAAATTTAAACTATCAATCTAATTGATAATTCGAATATGATCCAAACCATTATTAGATCATGCTCTTTTTGTGTGTGACCCCTCAAGTTCTATTCTTTTTGGTAGTGAGACATACCGTGATCTCCATCACAGTATCATCGAAACTCTTTTCGATGGGCTAGAACGATTCCAGCTCACCTCAATAGAGATCATTTATCCGAAAATGATCCCAGTGAGATCTCATGATCCACCAGTGATGCCTAACAGTATATAGTGATAATCCAATAGAACAAAAAAGATGAACCCCTAGGTGTAGTTATCGTGTGATACAATTCCTCTATCATGAGTCCCAACTTGATGAAGATCATGGAGAACTCGTCAAACTCCATCGTCAGTCATATGCTAGATTGGCTCGATTCGAATTCTTCTGTGAATCTCATAAAAACTCTTTTTTAGTATTCACTCTTACTCTGATCAGAGAGTTTTTGAACTCAGTCTTGCGAATCGCATAGGACTTTTCCTTTTCTACCATGGTCGATAGATTCCATCTAGGTGCATCATACTCCAAACAGCGAATCTGAACCTACAATAGCCAACATACACAGCAAAGATCTGAATGACAAGGGATCAAGAGAATGTATAGTCAAACTAAGTAGTCTCATTGCAAATAGCCAACACACTTCAAGTCAAAGGACTAGTCATACCATTGCAATATCAAGTAAATTACTGACGAGTGAGTAGACATCCAAGTGGTTTCTCGTATTGATCACGCTCAGTGTAAGTTATTCTATAACAACCACCTACACTCTCACCTAATGTCTCTATACCATAGACTCAAGACTCATCTGCCCTAAAGGGAAGTGATCCATGCACGATCTTGAACGGATTGATCACTATCCTCTGTGACGATCTTTCGATCAAGAGCATTTAGAAATTAACCACTAATGATGTATGTCTCAAATTTTTAATACCTTGAGAATATATAAAATTATCTTTGTTAATTTTTAAAATAAATTATGGATCATAAATGACATGATTGGTTATAAAGACCGCCCATCAAGTGAAGAAAATATGCGGTAGTGCTATGCATGCAATTTTAAAAATTTTATGCAATGAAAAGAAAAGATTAAATAATTTAATCTTAATCACATGCATAAGATCTAATCTAGACTACCATCCATGATCTATGATATAAAAAATATGTACTTTAGATCTGAAAACAAACACACATATCAATCTCATCGATGCTGAAATCCTAGATCTAACTATTAGATCTAATATTGCGATCAAGATAAGATAGAAATCATTACCAAACCAATTTGATATTGATCTCCTTTAGTCCAATGGTTGGAAAAATTATTTCTTAGGTCAGTCACAGCCACACAAAGTCATCTGGCCTCTATAAAAAAATCCATACGAATATTGGTGCAGATCAGAGGCTTGGAGGTATTAGCCTGCAAGCAACTTCGACAGTTGATCTCTTCTTTCTTCTTTAAGTATCTTGGACACTTTAAAGCAAGAGGAGATCTGGAGGAGGAAGAGAGGAGGATGAGAAGAGCTCTAAAAAATCAAAAAATAGCAAGGAAACCAATGATGGGACATCCAAGGGAGGAGCCCCCCTTTTTATAGACTAGGAATTAGGGTTTTCATCTAAGAAAGGGTGCCATATTCTCCACACCACAAACATTTTTGGGCATCCAAAAATTTCTAGATTTGAGAGTTGGTGTGGAGAAGGAGATCTGGTATCTCACATACCCAAAAACTCTCCAAAAAGAATAGAAAAAAAAATCAATTTGGTGCCAACAATTTTTTTTGTTTGAATTTTTTTTTTCCTAGTTTACATCTTATCTCTAATTCAGATTGCATTCGAATTAGGCAAAAGATAAGATTATGACTCATCAATCCTTGCCGCCCACCTGTATTGGGTCAACTACTTTGATGCCAAAAAAGTCAAGCCAAATCCAATTTGGCATGGAGATATGGGCATGAGTTCAAGTGTGGTGCAAGGAGATAAGGATAGAGTCCAAGTTGACAAGGACTCTTCATTTCTAATCTAATTCTAATTCAAATCAAATTTGGATTGAACCCACTGATAGAAATAAATCTAATCCAATTAAAAATCAAAATATCTCATCAAATTTTTAATCTAATTAAAAATTAGCCAAGTCTAAACCCTGATCGAATCAGGATCAAATTTCTCTTGTAATCAGGAATGATCATATCAAATCCAATCTGAGTCAAACTGAATCTAATTCAATTAGACTTAATCCAAAGCTCTTTACTCATTCAAATTGAGTCAATTAGTAATCTAATTACTAATTAATTTTTTATAATAATAGAGTCTGAGTCCTAGTGGGACTCTCCCCCAGAGTCTCAATCTCAGTAGGATTCAACACCCGAGTCACAATCCAATTGGACTCTTTAGCCATCATATCTGATCAAATCTTCTAATACGTGTGACCTCATAGGTTTGAATCTAAGCTGATAGCATAGGAATAACTTTTTATACCAATTGATGCAACCATCTAGCAATAGTGACCCGACGATCAGATAGGTCAAAGTATTTAAAGTAACATTCTGAAACCTACTGGCATATGGTTACCGTATAATTCATCCCTTTGACTCTAATGCTCAAAATGATCTAGAGTTTAACTGTCAATCCTAATTTAGTTGATCACAATATATTTTAACCTTTCAAATTCATCATTTAGATTATCCTGATCATGATTTTATTGAATTAAAATATACTGATGCATATCTCCTACTAATTCAGAGGGGTCAATTCCATCTTGACTCACACACCGACTTGATAAGTACTTGACTACACCCAATATTCTTCCATCACTGAGTTAGAAATTCAGATGATCCGATACTAAAGCATAGAGAGTTACTTATAAATCATCATGGTGGTCTCAGGTCTGAGGGACACTTATACCCATACCCTTCATGAGCTACTCTTGACAGTAGAGTACTCGATAAATAATCATATTCGATGCGAATGTACTCCTACATTCCATCTGCATGCCATAACAGTGTCTTCATACTCTTTGATTAAGAGGACAACCAACTCATATGGCATACAATGATCTATACTCGATATTGCTATTGCCCTATTAATAGCATATCATTTGGTCGTAAATATTTTTAAGGACTTAACGACAAATCCTCTTTTGTCAATTAATTATAGTCCTAAGAACTTTATTACAATATAGGAGTTCAAAGGTGGATAATTTATAATAAAAATACTAAATAATTTTTATTAATAAAAATTTATATATATTTTACAAGATGAACACAATCGTCAATAGACTGACGATTGTCTTTGGGATATATTTTTTAACAACTCCCTCTTGGACTAAAGCCAATCGATATAGCATCGAATATCCATCTTCGATTTGTGATAATCGAACTCCTTGATTCTGAGTGCTTTAATAAATGGATCAGCTTAGGTTCTTCTTCTCATCGATCTTCTGAAGGTCGATGTCACCTCGATCCACGATCTCCCGGATAAGGTGAAAGCGATGCAGAATATGTTTGATGCACTGATGGGACCTCGGCTCCTTGGCTTGAGCAATAGCTCTAGTATTGTCGTAGTATAACAAGACAAGACCATCAACAGAGAGTGCCACTTTGAGCTCGTCGATGAACTTTCACAACCATACAGCTTCCTTCACAGCATCGGATGCCGCGATATACTCCACTTCGCAAATAGAGTCAGCCACATTGTGCTGCTTAGAACTTTTTCAGCAGATCGCTCTACCATTCAAAATAAAAATATATCCAACACACTCTTGCTATCATCATGGTCTGACTGAAAGCTGGAGTCGGTAAACCCCACTAATTTCAAGTCAGTTTCACCATACACAAGCCACTGGTCCTTAGTATTCCTCAAATACTTAAGAATGATCTTTATGACCTTCCAGTGGTTCTTTTCTAGATCAGACTGGTATCTACTCACTACCCTAGTGAGTATGCCACATCTGGTCTCGTACATATCATGGCGTACATAATAGAACTAACAACTGAAGCATATAGAACTCTACTCATATGCTCTCTCTCTTAAGGAGTTATTGGACAATCTTCTTTCGAAAGAAAAATTTTATGGCCTATCGGAAGATAGTCTTTTTTAAAATTCTTTATGCTGAACCATTTCAGCATGGTATCTATGTACGTAGATTGGGAGAGCCCAAGCAGCCTCTTAGATCTATCCCTATATATCTTCATCTCTAGGATGTAGGCTGCTTCTCCCAGATTCTTCATGAAGAATTGTGATGACAGCCATACTTTTATTCTCTGTAATGTAGGGACATCATTTTTGATTAATAGAATATCATTCACATACAAAATAAAAAATATAATTATTGAACCATTAGCCCACTTATATATGCAGGGTTCTCCTTCATTTCTAACGAACCCATATGTTTTGATTACCTTATTAAAATGTATATTTCAACTCTGAGATGTTTGCTTTAATCCATAAATGGATCTCTAAAGCTTGCACACCTTGGACTCACCTGTGGATGTGAACCCTTTAGGTTGTATCATATACATCTCTTCATTCAGCTCTTCATTTAGAAAAGCTATCTTCACATCTATTTGCCAGACTTTATAGTCCAAGTATGCGGCTATCGTAAGCATGATCTAAATAGATTTGAACATTGCCACAGGAGAAAATATCTCGTCATAGTCAATACTATAATGCTGATGATAATCCTTGACAATCAAACAAACTTTATAGATCTCCACCTTTTCGTCTATGCCCCTTTTCCTTTTGAAGACCCACTTACACTCTATGGGTTTAACCCCTTCAGGTGGGTCAACCAATATCCATACATCATTGACCTTCATAAACTCCATTTCAGATTTCATGACTTTAAGCCATTTATTAGAGTCAGACCTCTGTATCGCATCCATATAAGTGATCAGATCCTCATCGTTCTCATCGAGTTCAATAGGATCTCCATCTCAGACCAAAAAACCTAAGTATCTATCTGACTAACGCGATACTCTACTAGATTGCTTTAAGGATGTTTATGTATTGGGCTCCGAATTTGATCTTATCAAATTTGGTTCAGATTCAATTATTGATGTCGGTTCTTCTACCTATCGAACTTCGTTAATCTTGATTTTTGAGGCACTTATTCCTTTATGAAGGAATTTTTTTTTCAAAAAGTGTGCCTTATTGTTGACAAACACTTTTTATTCAGCAGGCAGGTAAAAGTAATATTCTCTTATTTTCTTAGGGTACCCTATGAAATTATATTTATCAGACCTAGGACTAAGCTTGTCAGTTTGTAATCATTTAACATTAGCTAGACACCCCCAAATCTTAAAGTAAGAGAGGTTCGGCCTACGCCCTGACCATATCTCATATGGTGTCTTGCTAACTAACTTGCTTGATACATTATTAAGCACAAGACAGGCTGTTTCAAGTGCATATATTTAAAAAAAAAATTGATAGAGTTGCAAACCCCATCATGGATCGAACCATGTCCAACAAGATTCGATTCCTCCTTTTTGAGATGCCACTATACTATGGTGTCCCTAGAGGGGTCCATTGTAAGGAAATCCTATTCTCTCCTAGATATGTCAGAAATTCACTAGAGAGGTATTCACCTTCTCAGTCAGATTGAAGAGATTTAATACTTTTTTTAATTTATTTCTCTACTTCATTACAGAATCATTGGAATATTTCAAATGATTCGAACTTGTATTTCATCAAGTAGACGTATCCATATCTAGATAGGTCATCTATAAACATAATGAAATGCTATACCCTCCTCTGGCATATGTGCTCATGGGTCCACATACATCAGTATGTATCAGACCCAGTATATCACTGACTCGTTCACCTTTTCCAATAATAGGTGACTTGGTCATCTTTTCAAGCAAACAAGACTCACAGGTAGGTAATGATTCATAATTATCTTTATCAAGAATCCCTTCTTGAGCCAACCTATTCATTCTATTCTTGTTGATATGACCTAGCATACAATGCGAAAGATAGGCATCTGTGACATCATTTATTCTAGGGCGTTTATTTGAAATGTACATTACATTAGGCCTAGATACAACATAGATTCTATTGTTCAACTGTCCATGCAAAATTGTAACACCATTCAAAATGATATCACAAAATTTTTTTTTATTGATATTTTGTAATTAGATTCTGCCAAAAGGCCTACAGAAATAACATTCAAAAAAAAATTAGAACAGTAATGACACTCATCAAGAACAATGTAATGAGACTCGAATACAAGCTTAATGATTTCTAAAGCTAGAACTGAAATTGATCTTCCATCTTCAATATTCAGGAATCTCTCACCATCTTCAAATCTCCTATTGACCTGAAGACCTTGCAACAAATTATAAATATGAATAGGACTTTCGGTATCCAATATCCAGGTCATTGTATCAAAAATAGAGAAGTTACAAGGTGTTATCACATAAGTACCTTGTCCAGCAATCGATTGCTTTTTCTTTTTTGGCCTGTTTGGGTCAAAGAAAGCTATATACTGAGAATAATTTCTCTTCCAGTGACTCTGCTTCTTGCAAAAGAAGCACTTTGACTGACTTTGATTAGCTTTGAACTTAGATTTCTGAGACTGGCTCCCAACACCTGGCACCTTTTTATTCTTCTTCTTTTTTTCTTTCTTAAAGAGATGATGACTATCCAAAGAAGATCCTCCCATTAAATTCACCGTCTCCTTGTGGAGCTGGTGATCTTTCTCAAAAGTCTGTAACAACCCCAATAGATCATGGTAGTTGACTACAGGCTTCGTCATTCTAAAATGATTGAGAAACGGTAGGTAGAACTTGGGTAGGGAGTTTAAGATCGCATCCATCCCTAGCTGTTCATACAAAGAGAAGCCGAGTTTACTCAATTTTTTAATCTATTTGATCATATACAATACATGATCGATAACAGATATACCCTCCCTCATTCGGGTGTTGAAAATGATGCAACTAGTCTTATGCCGCTCAACGTCATCAGGAGTACCAAAAGAATCTCTCAACACTTGAAGCATCTCCTCTGGCTGAGCCTCTTCAAATTTTCGACTAAACTCGTCATTCATGGAGGCCTGCATAATACAACAAACTGTGGTGCGATCGTTGAGCCATTTCAAATAAGTGTCTCGAACCATGCCTCAAGCATTGGGAGTAGGCTCCTTACATATCAGATCCATAATCACATATAGAATCCACTTGTACTCTAGAATAATCTTTAACTTTTGATACCAATTATCGAAATTTGATCTGATTAGCTTCTCACTTCCAACAGTGATTGGAGCCACAAATTTGAGGCCATATCTGCACACACAAGAAAAAACTAAAACCTAATTAGTATATAAATTTATTAATCCTAAAGATATGGACTTTAGTCTAAAGGTCCTCTCACTATTTTATACGAATTGATAGCCTCTACCTCTAATTTGAAATATTACCTTAATTCTTTAGCGGGTACTAGAATCCACATAGACTGCATATAAGTCCGAAGATGGCTCGATCAATCCATATGTATCTATGGATAGGTTCTCAACCAATTGTTCTCCAAACAACTTCTAGTAATTAATTTAGCCTTAGATTTCATTTCAATAGGCGATGGGCCTCCACTAAAAGTTTTGATTAGGTCAAACCATTAACATGAATCTAATCAGTGATTCTAACTAATGAATGATCAGGCCTAAAGATGGCTTGATCAATCCAACCATCATCAGATAGTTCAACAGAGTTATCATATGATAAATGATAATTCCATCATTTAGAGAGAACATCAGACGGATGGTGTCTGTAATGTTAATTAAAAATAATGGACCCATTACCATTCACCTTAATGGAAGGCTATGATCTAGTTATCACTATAATTAACTAATTTTAGAGACCTAATAATTTAAAAAATTTAATCAATTTAGAGAAGAGAGAAGAAGAGTTCAATCAATAGACCATAATCCTCCCATTGACTTCACCAAGTCACTGAATCGGATTAGGTCATGTTGATTGAACTGGCATCTAGATCAGTCACACTGATCAACTTTAATGGCATGAGCTAACTGAAATCACCTAGCGATCTAATCAAAATGTAATTCACTAAATTGGCCAGGTAAGTGAGATTAGTGGGAGGGTCTGCTAAGCTTGTCTTAGACACCAGCGAAATGGCCAAGTAAGCCACTCTCAATTAAGAACCACCAGTCAAAATGCCAAACTTACCTTAGACATGAATTGGCTAATTGGTTTCAATTTGACTAACCTAATGATTCAGATTCAATCACTAAGCCACAATCAAGGTCCATTTGGTCTGATAAAAGATATGGACTTGACCATCTATAACTATTGTATTAGATAAATCCTGATTAATCTGATTCAATATTTGGTTAGATTTAATTAATTTCTCTGCATGATCAATTAATTCTTTGATTCTAACCTTAGGTCTAACCTAATTAAAGAGAATGATCTGATTTGAGCTAACCCATGTCCAATATTTTATGCAATGTTATTAGATCTTAAATCATAATTCTAGATCTAATTAATTCAATATTTAATTCTCAATTAAGTTTTGCATCAACATGGTTAAGGTTTCAAAAATAATTTTTTATGTAATTCTTTCATATTAAATCATAAAATCTTTTAGAATAAATTTAAATTTTTATGATTTTAATTCAAAATAATTTTTATTAGTCAAGATTAGATATAATTAGTTTCTTCGTAACTTGCATCACATACAACAATATCTAGGGTTTCAAGATCTAGGGTTCTGCAAGAAAGTAAGTTTTCTCTTTATGCTTTTTTCTACATGGGACCTCATAGTAACACCCCTACACGGCATGAAGAGCACCCCATTGAATGAGAAGAGAGGATCATGAAACCCTACTTGCTCCTATAACCGAACGGCCTGGTGATTACCCAATATGAGTACCTTGCTACCTAGAACATCTAATCTAAATAGATGATAATCAGATGTAAAAATAAACTTATTTAGATCTAATCTAAATCATAAATAATCAGGTCTAATATTAAAAAATAGATCTAAAGTTATAATAATTCATATCAAAATAACCTGGCTCAGATACCAATTGAAAAAAATATGCAATAGTACTATACATGCAATTTTAAAAATTTTGTACAGCAGAAAGAAAAGATTAAATAATTTAATTTTAATTATATGTATAAGGTCTAATCTAGACTACCATCTCATGATCTATAATGTGAAAATATATACTTTAGATCTAAAAATAAAAACACACATCGATCTCATCGATGCTGAAATCTGAGATCTAATAATTAGATCTAACATTGCGATCAAGATAAGATAGAAATCATTACCAAACCAATTTGATATTGATCTTCTCTGGTTTAATGGTTGGAGAAGGTATTTCTCAGATCGCTCATAGTCATACAAAGTTGTCTGACCTCTACAAGAAAATCTATATGAAGATTGGCATAGATCAGGGGCTTGGAGGTGATAGCCTGCAAGCAACTTCGACAGCTGATCTCTTTCTTCTTCTTCAAGCATCTTGAATACTCCAAAGTAAGAGAAGATCTGGAGGAGAAAGAGAAGAGGAGGAGAAAAGCTCTAAAAAATCAAAAAATAACAAGAGAACCAATGATGGGATGTCCAAGAGAGGAGCCCCCTATTTTATAGACTAGGAATTAGGGTTTTCATCTAAGGAAGGGCACCATATTCTCCACACCACAAACCTTTTTGGGCATCCAAAAATTTTTAGATTTGAGAGTTGGCATGAGAAAGGAGATTTGATATCTCACACACCTAAAAACTCTTTAAAAAAATAGAAAAAAATTAATTTAGCACCAACAACTTTTCTTGTTTGAAAAATCTTTTTCCTAGTTTACATCTTATCTCTAATTTGGATCGCATTCGAATTAGGCAGGAGATAAGATTATGACTCATCAATCATTTCTACCCACCCTTATTAGGTCAACTACTTTGACACCAAAAAAGTCAATCCAAATCCAATTTGGCATGGAGATATGGGCATGAGTTTAAGTGTGGCACAAGGAGATAAGGATAGAGTCTAAGTTGACAAGGACTCTTTATTTCTATCTGACTCTAATCCAAATCAAATTTGGATTGAACCCATCAATACAAATAAATCAAATCTAATTAAAAATCTAAATATCTCATCAAATTTCTAATTCAATTAGGAATTAGCCAAGTTAGAATTAAGATCAAATTTTTCTTGTAATCAGGATTAATCATATCAAATCCAATCTAAATCAAACTGAATCTAATTCAATTAGACTTAATCCAAAATTTTTTATTCAATAAAATTGAGTCAATTAGTAATCTAATTATTAATTAATTTTTTATAATAATAAATTCTTCATCCCAGTGGGACTCTCTCCCAGAGTCTCAGTCCTAGTAGGACTCGTCACTAGAGTCACAATCTAATTGGACTCTTCAGCCATCAGATCTGATTAAATCTTCTAATACGTGTGACCCCATAGGTTTGATCCTAAGTTAGTAGCATAGGAATAACTTTATATACCAATCGATGCAACCATCTAGAAATGGTGAACCGATGATCGGATAGGTCAAAATATTGCAAAGCAATATTCTGGAACCTACTGGCATATGGTTACCGTATAATTCATCCTTTTGACCCTAATGCTCAAGGTGACCTAGGATTTAACTATTAACTCTAATTAAGTCGACCACATTGTATTTCAATCTTTCAAATTTATCACATGGATTATCCTGATCAAGATTTTACTGAATTAAAATACACTGATGTATATCTCCTACTAATTCAGAGGGGTCAATTCCATCTTGACTCATATACCGATCTGATAAGTATCTGACTACACCCAGTATCCTTCAGTCACTGAGTTAGAAACTTAGATAATCCAATACTAAAGTACAATGAGTTATTTATAAGTCACTATGGTGGTCTCAGATCTGAGGGACACTTATGCCCATACCCTTCACGAGCTACTCTTAATAGTAGAGTACTCGACAAATGGTCACGTTCGATGCGAATGTGTTTCTACATTCTATCTGCATGCCATAACAGTATCTCCACACTCCTTGGTTAAGAGGATAACTAATTTATATGGCACACAATGACCTATACTCGATATTGCTATTATCCTATTAATAGCATATCATTTGATCGCGAATATTTTTAAGGACTTAACGACAAATCCTCCTTTATTGATTAATTATAGTCCTAAGGACTTTATTACAATATAGAAGTTCAAAGATAGACAATTTGTAATAAAAATACCATAATTTTTATTAATAAAAGTTCATATATATTTTACAAGATGAGCACAATCGTCAACAGGCTGACGATTGGCTTTGGAACATATTTTTCAACATCAAGTACAAAACATGCCCCAGAGAAAAGTATGTGTTAGCTAAGATTGACTTCTAAGACATATATCTAACAAACTCCCACTTGCACTAAAGCAAATCTGCCATATACTTGAGCTCCTTCTTCTGAAGATAGGCTTCAGTGTTTAGCTGGCTAAGTGACTCGAGCCTATCACTATTATGTGCAGTCTACTCTCTATACCTCTATGTATTTCTACTTGAGGTAATCGCGTATATCCCTACTCTATGTGCATGGACTTCTGGTGAGACTTTGGCTCCTTAGTGAAGGCTATGGACCATTATCTTTGCAGTACAATGTCATAGCATCTAATGGTATGACATCAAGTTCTGCAACTATCATAAGAATCAAAATACATCCTGCACACCTATAGTATATTCAATTTTCATTGGTCAATTGTCTGAAACCCTTCCAATGTACCAAACTAATATAACTCAAAAATACATACTGATGTAGATATTATACTATCAGCATCAGTGTATCCTCCTACTCTTAGCTCTAACTCTTCTTCAAAGATAAAGAATAATCACTAAGTACTACTCAAGTACTTAGGGATATTTTCACAGCAATCCAATGCTCCCAGCTTGAATTTGTGTATGCATATGTATTTCAAAATTTTATTTTCTAAATACTATAGTAGAGAATAAGATTAAAATATTTTTAATCTAAATTATGCATGTATAAAAATATAAAACTACATAGATCTATTTCATATGCTGAAATTGATATATGCTGAAATTCAGATTGTGATCAAATCACAAACCTATTTCGCAATCTTTTTCTTCAAATCTAGATCTGAAAGAGAAGAAGTTCTCTCTTAGCCACATAAGTATCCAGCCTCTATAAGCATCCACTTATGATCAACCTAGAACTGTCCTCTTTAATCTAAATTTTTTTCTCTAAAAACTCAACTTGCTAAATCTGAATGAAGCCTGGATCGCAATCAACACTTGATCTCCTTTCTTGAACTTCTTCTTCTCCTTTTCTCTAGAGTTTCTCCTTGCTATATGCTGCTATCAGGTACTAGAAACTAGCAAGAAAGAGGCACCCAACAGCCTTGGGCATGGAATACCTTGAGACGCACGTCCCAAGAGAAGGGGCATGTAGAACGCCTAAGAGAGAAGAGAAAAGGGGAGGAAGAGAGGGCATGGAGACCTTCTATGGGCGTGAGAGCTACTAGTTTGGATGATCTAGGGATCTTAGAGGAGGTCTCTTTAAATAAGCATAAGAATTGAATCCTATTCAATCACATAATACAAGTCCTACTTGAATTTGGTTTCTTATTAACTTAAGTTATCTAACTTACTTTAGGAGACTCTTTAGGTGCCAACAATTAGAGCTCTTGCACCTATAATTAGACACTCTAAAACACACCCAAGAGACTCCCCATAGGAGAACTAAAGGCCCTCTAATCAATGGACATGCCTAACTTGATCAAATTAAGGTGGCACCTAAGAATAACTATCAAAAAAATTAATTAGGAACTTGCACCCTTAATTTATATGATTCATAACTTTAGATACTCAACAATTAGAGTCTCATGAATCTTATTCATATAAGTTATTAGTAGATAATTAAGTTAGAATTATCTTATCAAATAAGTAATCCTAACGGAAAGAGAAATTGGATCCAACCATGTGCTAGCAAGGTTACTATGAACTCAATGAGTTTCTTTAAACCCAATTGATACTTCATAAGCTTAATTACTTACTCTAGGCCTAATCTCTTTGTTGTGTGATCGCATAGGTTCAATTCTGTCTGGTAGTGAGACATACAATCATCTCTATTATTGTATCATTGAAACTCTTTTCAATGGGTCGAAATAATTTCACTCTAACTCAGCAAGGATTGTCAATCCAGAACAATCCTAGTGAGCTCTCACAATCCATAAGTGGCACCTAGCAGTATGTAGTGGCAACCCAATAGAACTGAAATGAACATCTAAGTGTAGTTAACATGTGATTTAGTCCCTCTATCGTAAGTCTTGACTTGATGGCAGATCATGGATAAATCATCAAACCTCATTATCTGTCATATGATAGATTCGATTAGCTAAAATCTAGTTGTGACTTTTATGAAAACTTCTCTCCATCAATCACACTACCACAAACTTTGGGACTTAGCCTCTCAAAAGTTGTAATAAATCAATTCGCTAATTATTGATAAATTATAGAAAGATTGATTAGTAATTAGATTTTTAATTAACTTAATTTGATTGAGTATTGAGTTTTAAATCAAATCTAATTGAATTAGATTCAATTTGGTTTGATCCGATTAGGTTATGAGATGATCTAATCGCTAAGGGTGTTCGGTTCCTGATATGATCAGGATTTGAGCTTGATTAATTTTTGATTTAATTTAAATTTAATTAAAATTATTTACTATGTAATTAAATTAGATTTAGTAGTCTAATTAGGTTTAACCTAATTTGGTTGGATTAAGAATCTAATTGGATGAGAAAATAATTCAAATTCGAACCCTTGCACCTCCTTTCTCTATGCCCTCTTATTCTTCACGTGAGAAATATTTTTACATAATTTTTCTCATATTCAAAAGTTTTTTCTATATCTTCATCTAATTTTTTTTGAATTAAAAATTAGTTGATTTAAATTTAAGTTCAAATGGGTTTGAATTTGAATGAAAATCTAGAGTCCAAATTGAGTTGGACTCTCCTCTCCACGCCACCACCTTTCTCCATGCATAAAGTATTTTTGCATGAGATTTTTTGCACCATTCTGATATTGGTCAATCCTTCTTTAAGTTCATAAGATGAAAATAAAGTTTGATTCAAAATTGAATTCAAATTTGATTTGAGTTGGTTATAAAGATCAACCAATGTTTGAATTTAAACCGAAACTACCTCTTTCTTATCCTTATCTTCTATGAGATGCCAACCTTAAAAGAGGATCAATTTTGTATGAGATTAAGAGTAATTTTTGGTATGAGAAACTTGAGAGTAAGGACATAAAAAGTTGAGAGTGGGTTGGACTTCTGTGCATGAGAAACAAAGGAAGTGGTCTTTTTCTCGAGCATGAGCTGTGGGTTCTAGGGTTTCAACTCTAGGTTTTGTTAGAAAAAAAAATAAGAGTGAGTCTTGTCCAATCTTCTACACCATCACTTTCTCATAAAGCTCATATTCTAATCTGAAAGAGTCCAGAAGATCCAAAGAAAGGAGCTTGGCTCAGCCATCCAGAGCTTTCGACGCGAGCTAGCACTCCCATGAAGAAAGATCTGATCAGGACTTCAAGTGGATGATCTGTAGAGGCCGGACGACCTATGCGACTGCTCAACATTAGTGAGAGCTTCATACCATGACTACCTATAGTGAAGATCATCGATCTATGAAAAGGTGATGAGTACTGAACTCAACCAATATGATCTAAAGGTTAGATCAGATTCAAGACATCGATGTGATCGATGTAATTTTTTATTTTATATCATATTTTATATATAAATTTTTTATATCATAGATCTTTAATAGTAATTTAGATCTAATCTAAGATATATTTAAAATATTAAAGTATTTAATCTTTTATTATTCTATTATAAAATTTTAAAAATACATGCTTTGAACTACCCATTTTTTCTATAGATGGTATCAGAGCGAGATTTCGTATGACATGAACTTTTTGCATATAATATGATTTTAATTATTTAGATTAAATCTAAATAATTAATTTTAAATCTTAGTAGTGTAGTAATCTGATTGGATAGATCCTCATAGCCATTCAGTCATAAGAGAAATCAAGATTTCACAATCTTATTTACTCATTCGATAGGATCTCCTATGGCATGCAGGAATGCTGTGCGATCTTTTCTATAATGATGAATAATGAAAAAAAATTTCAATTTTTATTTCAAATTTAAAATAATATATATTAGATCTAAAATTAGAGTCTTGATCATTAGATGATAGATTGTAAAAATATTTTATAAAATTAAAAACTATTTTCAAACATTAAACCTGAACCCATATCTGCCCAAAACTTAATTAAGAATTAAACAATCTAGATTTAAGAATCAAAGATTTAAGATATTAATTTATAATTCAAAGGTTAGTGGGTTAGCTTGAGTTATGTTCATTTAACTGGATTAGACCTCAGGTTAGAAATCATTGATAATAGATCATATTAGTAATTGATCAAATCTAATTAAAAGTTAATTCTGATTGGGTCAATTTTTTTTCTTGATCAATTTCAATAGTTGTAGTTGGTCAAGTCCATATGCTTGATTAGACCAATATGGACTTTGATCATAGCTCCATGGTCGAATCCAAGCCTATAAGTTGATCAAATTGAAAATGACTAATCAGTTGGTGTCTAAGATAAATATGATAGCTTTGATTGGTGGTCATTAATTGGGAGCTATTCACATAGATTGAGTCTATGTCGAGTTAATAACATATCCCTTCCACCGATCTCACTTATCTGGCCAACATGGTAAATCATGTTTTAGTTAGATCACTTAATAATTGGAGTTGACCCATGCTAATTAGAAATCAGTATGACTGATTTAGGTACCCTTAGTTCAACTTATCTTGAGTCCTCTTCATGACTTGATGAAGTCAGTGGGAGAATTTATGACTGGTTGGCTGGACCAACTTTTGCCTAATCTTCTTTAATCTGACTTGGTGAAGTCAGTGAAAAGATTAAGATTAACTGGTCAAGTCTTTTCTCTTCTCTCAATTCAACTAATTAAATCCTCTAAAATTGTTAGGTCCCTAAAAATGAAATAGTTATGGTGATAACTAGATCATAGCCTCCCATTAAGTTGGGTGATAATGAGTCCAACAGTTTAGATGATCATTGGAGGCGCCATACGTCTGGTGCTCATCTAGCTATCGAAATTATCATTCATAATATGTTGATTTAGTTGTGTCTTTCTAATGATGGTCAGACTGGCTGAGCCATACGTAGGTCTGGTCACTCGTTTGTTAGATATACTAAATTTTGGCATGTTAATGGTTGAACCTAACTAGAACTTTCAGTGGAGGCACCACATGCCTGCTGAAGATGTGTCTGGGGCAAAATTGAATACTAAAAATTATTTGATAAAATAATTGATTAAGAACCTATCCATGGGTGCACAAGGGTTGGTCGAGCCACACCCAGGCCCATATCCAGTCCATGTAGAATCTAGTATCCACTAAAAAATTAGTGTAATTTTTCAAATTGAAGGTAGAGGCTATCAATTCGAATAAAATAGTGAAAGAATCTTTAGACTAAAATCCATATCTTTAAGCTTAATCAATTCATATACTAATTGAGTTCTGATTTTTTTTTTACAGTTATAGCCACCACCTTGTTGCTTCGATCACTATTAGATTGTGATACACTGATGGGACCAAATTTTAATAGTTGGTATCAAAAGCTCAAAATTATCCTAGAGCACGAACAGATCTTGTATGTGTTGACAGATCCGACACCCGAGAAGCTAGCTTCGAACACACGTAGCACGGTCAGAGATGCTTATCAGAAGTAGATCAACGATCGAACTACGATTCATTGTATTATGCTAGTGGCAATGAATGATGAGTTCAGCCATCATTTCGAGAATGCTCTGCCATAAGACATGTTGCAAATGTTGAACGAGTCTTTTGGCACATCCAACGATATTGAGAGGTGCAAGACTAGTTGTGCCATCTTCAACACTTGAATAAGGGAAGGAGCAATGGTCACTGATCATGTATTGTACATGATCGAGATGATTGAGCACCTACACAAGCTCGGCTTTCTCTTGCATGAGCAGTGAGAGAAAGATGCTATTCTAAACTCTCTGCCCAAGTTTTACCTCCATTTTCTTACTCATTTTCAGATGATAAAGCCTGCAGTCAACTATCACAGTTTGCTAGAGTTGCTGTAAAACTTTGAGAAAGATCACCAGCTCCACAAGGAGTCGGTGAATGTTATTGGAGGGTCTTCTTCTGGACGTCGACCCTTTAAGAAAGAAAAGAAGAACAAGAAAAGGATGCAAAGTGCTGGGGCACCCAAGCCCTATCAGACCAAAAAATCCAAGTCCGATCAGAGTCAGGCAAGATGCTTCTACTGCAAGAAGTAGAGGCACTGGAAGAGAAATTATCCTCAATATATTGCCTCCCTAGATTCGAACAGGTCGAGAAAGAAGCAAGTTATTGTTGGACAAAGTAATTATATGATAACACTTTGTAATTTCATAATTTGCAATTCTACTACCTGGGTATTAGATACTGAAAGCTCTTTTAATATTTGCAATTCGTTGTAGGGTCTGCAGGTCAGTAGGAGATTTGAAGAAGATAAATGATTCTTTAATATTGAAGATGGAAAACCAGTTCCAGTTCTAGCATTAGGAACCATTAAGCTTGTATTCAAGTCTAATGTAATTGTTCTAAGTGAATGTCACTTTTATCCTTCTTTTTTATTGAATATTATTTTTGTAGGCTTTTTGACCATGTACGGTTATAAAATTTCAATAAAAAAATAATTTTAATATCATTATGAATGATGTTAATGTGATGAATGTATAGCTGAACAATAATATTTATATATTATCACAACCTGTTAGTATAATATACACATCCAACAAATATCCTAGAATTAGTGATGTCTCCGATATCTACATTTGACATTGTAGGTTAGGTTATGTTAACAAAAATAGAATAAATAGGTTGATATAAGAGGAAATTCTCAAAGTCAGTGATTGTGAAACACTCCCAACCTGTGAGTCCTGTCTTCTTGGAAAAAGATCAAGTCACCTTTTATTGAAAAAGGTGAGCGAGCCAGTGAAGTTCTAGGTTTGATATATACTGATGTATGTGGATCGATGAACACTAGTGTCAAAAGTGGATGATATTATTTCATTATATTTATAGATGATTTATCGAGGTATGAGCATGTCTACTTAATGACACATAAGTCAGAATTATTTAAAATGTTCAAACGATTCCATAATGAAGTAGAGAAACAAACTAAAAAAAGTATTAAACTCTTCAGTCCGATCAAGGAGAAGAATACCTCTCTAATGAGTTTCTGATATACTTAGAAGAGAATGAGATTCTCTCACAATGGACCCCTCCTGAAATACCACACTATAATGGTGTATCGGAAAGGAGGAATCGAATCCTATTAGATATGGTTTGATCTATGATGGGTTTTGCAAGTCTGTCGATCTCCTTTTGGAGATATGCAATTGAGTTAGGTTGTTATATTTTAAATAAAGTTTCAAGTAAATCAGTAAGTAAAACACCACATGAGATGCGGACAGGGCATAAACCAGCAATCTCTCACTTTAGCATTTAAGGATGTCCGGCTTATGTCAAACATTTGAAAACTAATAAGCTGAGATCTAGATCTGACAAGTATCTATTTGTAAGGTACCCAAAAGAGATCAAGGGATATTACATATACCTTGCTGATGAATAGAAGGTGTTCGTCAACAATAGGGTAGTCTTTTTAGAAAAGGAGTTCCTTAGTGAAGGAACTAATACCTCAAAGATTGAATTTGATGAAGTTTGATAAGTAGAAGAATCGATACAATCTAGTAAACCTATAGAGTTGGACTTGATTAGATCAAATCTGAAACCTATTATAGAAACATCTTTAAGGAGATTCGGTAGAGTATCGCATCAATCGAATAAATACTATGATTTCTTAGTCTAAGACAAGGATCCAGTTGAACTCGATAAGAACAATGAGGATCCGATCACCTATATGGATGCGATGTAGAGGTCTGACTCTGATAAGTAGCTGAAAATCATAAAATCTGAAATGAAGTTCATGAAAGTCAACAATGTATGAACATTGGTTGACCCACCTAAAGAGATAAAATTCATAGAGTGCAAGTGGATCTTCAAAAGAAAGAGGGGCGCAGATGGAAAGGTGGAGACCTATAAAGCCTATCTGGTTGTCAAGGATTATCGTCAGCATTATAGTATTGACTATGACGAGATATTTTCTTCTGTGGTAATGCTCAAGTCTATTCAGATCATGCTTGCGATAGCAGTACATCTGGACTATGAAATCTAACAAATGAATGTAAAAACAGTCTTCCTAAATGGAGAGCTAGAAGAAGAGGTGTATATGATACAACCTGAAGGTTTCATATCCACAGATGAATCTAAAGTGTGCAAGCTTCAGAGGTCCATCTATGAACTTAAGCAGGCATCTCGAAGTTTGAACATGTATTTTTATAAAGTGATCAGAATGTATGACTTCATTAAAAATAAAAAGAAATCCTGCATATACAAGTGGGTTAATAACTCTATGATAGTATTTCTTGTTTTATATGTCGATGATATTTTTTAATCGAAAATGATATCTTTGTATTACAGAAAATAAAACTTTGGTTGTCATTACAATTCTCCATGAAGGATTTAGGAGAAGCATCCTTCATCCTTAGGATGAAGATCTATAGAAATAGATCTAATAGGTTGCTTAGATTATCCCAGTCAATGTACATTGATACTATGTTGAAAAGATTCAGCATGAAAAATTTGAGAAAGGCTATCTTCCGATAGGTCAAGAAATTTCTCTCTCGAAGAGTGATTATCCGATAACTCCTTAAGAGAGAGAGCGTATGAGTAAAATTTTATATACTTCGACAGTGGGATCTATTATGTACGTCATGATATGTACGTGATCGGACATGGCATACTCACTGGAGTAATGAGCAGATATCAGTTCGATCCAGGTGAGAATCACTAGAAGGTCGTAAAGACCATTCTTAAGTATTTGAGAAATACTAAGGATCAGTGGCTTATCTATGGAGAATTTGACTTAAAACTTATGAGATTTACAGACTCTAATTTTCAGTCGAATAATGATGACAGTAAAAGCATGTCAGGATATATTTATATCCTGAATGATGGAGCAATCTACTGGCAGAGTTTCAAGCAGCACACTATGGCCAACTCTACTTGCAAGATGGAATATATCGCGGCATCCGATGCTACAAAAGAAGCTGTGTGGTTATGGAAGTTCATCAATGAGCTCAAAGTGGCACCCTCTCTTGATGGCCCCATCTTGTTGTACTACGACAGCACTGGCGCCATTACTCAAGCAAAAGAATTGAAGTCACATCAACGGACAAAGCATATTCTGTACCGCTACCATCTGGTCTGAGAGATCATGGATTGAGATGACGTTGAGCTTCAGAAGATCGATAGAAAGGAGAACCTGACCGACCCATTTACTAAAACCCTCGGTGTCAAGGAGTTCGAAGACTACAAATCAAAGATGGGTATATGATACTATACCAATTGGCTTTAGTCTAAGTAGGAGTTGTTGAAAATTATATCCCAAAATCAATCATCAATCTGTTAATGGTTGAGCTTATTATTATAATTATACATAAATTATTCAATTAAGAAATATTATTTGATTTTTTCATCACTATGTACATCTTAATTTGAACTTCTGTTATATGATGAAGTCTTTAGGACTATTTGATTCGATTTAGGAGGATATATCATTTAGTCCTTAAATCTTAAGTTCACGATCAAATGATATACTATTATTAGGATGATAGCTATATCAAGTATAGATCATTGTGTGCCATATACATTGGTTATCCTCTTAACCAAGGAGTGTGGAGACACTGGCATAGCATGCAAGTGAGACGTAGGAGTACATCTCACTGAACATGATCAATTGCTGAGCACTCTGCTGTCAAGAGTAGCTCATGGAGGATATGGATATAAGTGTGAAATAAAAGTATCCTATAAGCCAATCGCAAGTGTGTTGCGATGGGACTTTCTTTATAATTTTTCAACTCATGAAATGATATTTATTATTATTTGAGGCATTGATTCATCAAATTAGCTGCATCTTATTATGTCTAAGATTATGATGAACCCCAAAGATTAGGATAATAATTTTAGGAGATATGAATTAGTCATGCTAGTGAGACCTAAAATCCTAAAATTTTAATATTAAATATTTTTGATCGTAGGAATATTGAGTTGGGGATCAATGTTCTGAATAGACTGGTACATCCTATGTATGCTCAATGGAGAGGGTGGCAGATCTCACTAGCCACTTGTGTGAGACACTAATATAAGGATGTGGGTGCTCATTTAAGAAATGAATCCACTGAATTGACTCGATGAAAGAGAACATCTTATGGAAGCCTTATTTGCATGTCAAAGATGGTTCTCTAAGTGAAAGTTGTGCAAGTGATCCTTAGACCTGAGACCACCATAGAATCTTGTGCACATGAATCCATATTTTGGTTCATACCCAGGTATGGCATTAAGACATGTACGGGGTATTCTAGATATGGTGAAGTGTGTATGGAGGTTGTGAGTAGGTCAACATGGAATTAATTACTCCTAATAAGAGAAGATCACATCCTGTGTATTCTCAATCCTAGATGACTCGAGAAAAATTTTTTGGCCAAAAATAGGAAGGAGATTAGAAAGAGTTTCTAAGCTTCTTCATTGGAGTCATCATTGGTTAATTAAAAATTGATATGAATATGTGTTTGAGTTTGACATGATTCCATACTCACAAACATATTCAGGGTGCAAGGATGATCAAAGGATTGAATTGCATGATAATTTGCCACTGAAGGATAGATTTGGTATTTTTATCAAATTTCATATCTTTTGGGTAGTCATGATATATTGCTAGATGTCAATCTTGACTTATAAATTTTTGACCGAATTAAAGAGTTTAATTCGATTGCCAATTAGAAATGATTCTAATTATTGAGCTTGGGTTAGCTCAATTGGACCTAAATCAATTAGATTGAAATCTAATCAAATTTGGTCAACTTATACCCAGACCTATTGTTGGCTAGATGTAGAACCCAATGGATCATACACATATAAAAATTGGTCAAGGACCCTTTTGAAAAAGGTTGATTGGAATTTTGGATTCAATCAGGGTTCCGTTAAGCATGCTAGCACATGTGGAAACTCTTGCTCCTTTGGAGACCAATTTGGTCCTATCCCTTGCTAATTAGCTAGCCCAATTTGATAGACATTTGGGTCAGGTCGTGATACCTAGAAGCAGTCCAAATTAGGGCATCACATCCCATGTTAACGCCAAAATGATGAGTCCAAGTTGTGGTGGACTCTTGGTGTAAAACAGGTTCTGCCTACAAGTATTGGCATGGGTAGAAGAAAAAATTTATTTTTTTATGGAATTAAATTATGTATAATAACTCACATCATCTTTCAATCTCTGGTGCATATCTCAAAGTATGAGATATATTTTTTATAGAATTTATGGGGAAGAAAAAAAATTGGAGAAAGAAGGATGTCTCACGCTTACGCGCAAAAGCATCGCATCTTTTCATGATTTGGAGAGTCCTTATCCCAACCAAATACTTTCATATTGGAATTATTTTTAGTGATGATATTATTCACTTGATAATATATTTTTTATAATTTTTTTTAAATTTTTTCAGACTTATCTGGATGCCAAACAGATGCCATAAGTTGGTCCTGATGCATGCACATGTGGTGATCAGTACTCACATGAAGAGGTGCGAGGATAGCATCCTTTCATAAGAATTTTATCATTATTTTTAATTTTATGGAATCTAGATTGAATTTTCAATCTATATAGATTTTTGAGGATTTTTTTGATTTGAGAAGGGACATAAAAACATCCCTTCTTTCATTGCATGCATGCAGACCAGGGTGTTGATCGACGTATCATGGATAAGAGTCCTTCTGCTTGAAGGAACTCTTATCTCTGGTAATCAAATCAGATATACCTTTTGGATAAGGCATGTCCCTCTCTTTTGACATCCCTCTGGTGGCTATAAATAGGCCTGGGCACTGGGTATCCGATGAATCTAAGAGGGATTTCCAATTTTTCTCCTGTTGCTCTCCTTTCTTTCTTACAACATGTCTTAGTTTTAGGACAAGGCTTTGGGATTTAAGACAAAGCCTTATCTGCTTCTAACGAGGGTTGTAAAGGTCCTAAAGAAGGAGAATCAGAAGTCCAAAGGAGGTTCTAAGAGGGTGAGGTCAAGTTCTTGAAGAAACTTGATCGGTACGAGGCTAGTCGAGTTCTAGGGGCTAGAACTCTTGAAGCAAGGTGAAGAAGGAGCACTGTCTTTAGTTCAATTTTTGTGTGAATCACCATTGAAGGGTGGATACTTGGATACCTTATAGAAATTAAGATTAGCACTATAGGTATTCTTCTTATCTTAATTTATGTTTATTATGCTTTGATTATTATAGTCAAGAGTTTTTGAGCATTAGGGCTTTCGGTGCATTTGGTGTTTTGAATAAAAATTTTAAACACCTAACCCTTCCACTGTGCCACCGAAACTCAATAGTGGTATCAAAGCCTATCTTGTTTTATGTAATCAAAGATTAAATTATTATCTTGATTGTGATCAAGCATGAGTTTTTGGTTTGGTTCAAGTCGGGTCAAGGGTTGAACCCGATTGAACCTCCAAACCCTATCATGTCTTAGAGATATGTTTTAAATATAAAATATATGATATATGTATAAAATTTTCTTAGTAGCTTAGTACTCTAATTGAAGTTCATCACCAAGCCATCCGGTCATAATAGCAAGTAGGGTTCAGAGACCCTCTCTTCCTATTCAATAGGGTACTCTTATGGCGTGTAAGGATGCCACTGTGATGTTCCAAGAAGAAGAACCGTGAAAAGAGTATTTTATATTCATGCATGTTATTAGAACTTCATGCATATATGATATGCTTGAGATGTTTAGTTATAATCATATTGTATGATTCTGCTTCCATATCTTAGAGATATGATAAGATGCCATAATTAGTTGTTATGATTATTAAGATACAACTATTATAGTGCATTCTTGTGATAGATTGATTTAGGATGTGTTTGAGACCATTAAAGCTCTCATAAAAATCATATTAAGTCGTAGTGTTGTGAACCAGAAGCTGACCTATTTTCTTGAATCGATTAATTAATTGGTGTCTAAGGAGTGTTTCAAGTACGGTGGTTATTTAATTGGTTCTATTGCTGGCTTGGCCAATTTTATTAGTGTCTAAGAAAAGCAATGGGAGGAACCCCACCAATCTTAACACTTTTCTAGCCAATTAGATTAGTTCGAATCTTGAATGAAGGTAGCTTAGTATTTTAAACACTACTAAGGGCCTTCTTTCATGCTAGGTTAATGTTACATCATGAACTATGGCTAATTTGTTGTGTTACCATAAGGCTTATCATAAGGATTGATATAACATAATCTTAGTCCATAAAAAATGTTTACGATAATTTTGGATATACTGCTTTGTTGTTCTAACACAAGGACAATTATATTCGATTTTGACTGTATTGAAATGAAGGGTCTTACTTAACTAAAATATTATAGCTTGTTGTGTTAACACAAGGCTAATAATATTTTAGAGGTCAAGATAAAATATTGAGAATTACATGAGATATAATTAGAAAGAGTTTTCTACCTATGAACTCATAAGGGTTTGTTGTGTTAACACAAGATCGTTATGAAGAATTAGGATCTCAATCCCACTAAGATAAATATAAAATATATCTCGTTTATCATAGGAGAGGGCTATGGTATCTGATAAAATAGTGAGAGACATAACTAGTTTTAAAAATTCTCATCTAGTTATGCATGTCAAATATGAGTGGTCTGCTTATACTATTATTTTATGTAGATTTAAGTCTACATTATGGCTTCTTTATTTTTACCCCATGATATCATAAATAAAACTATGTTGATCGATATAACTATGTGGATTGGTTGAGGAACTTGCAAATTAGGTTTATATCAGAAAAGAACTCTGATGTTCTGGATATTTTTGATCCTAGATTGGTCAGTAATAATGAGAAGGTAATGATGTCTGTATGGATATTATTTATAAAAAATTTAGACATTGGAAGTATAATTACAAGAATTATCTTGCAAGATTAAAGCAGGGTGCAAGTGTAACACCAAAAGATATGTATATGATACAGACTTATTTTTCATTGAGTGATTTAGACTCTAATATTTGGGTATTGGATACCATCTATAGATCACACATTTGTAATTCATTACAGTGACTATAGAATATCAAAGGTCTGAAAAGAGGTGACCTCGAGCTTTATAGCGCAAGTGGAGTCTATTAGTGCAAAGACTATGGGAACCTATATGCTTGTTTTGCCTTCGAATAAAATTTTAGAATTAAAAGACTATTATTACATGCCAAAGGTCATTAAAAATATTATTTCTATACCTTTGTTGTTAAAACAAGGGTATGAAATAAGGCTAATAAAAAATGGATGCTTCATTTTTTTTAATAAATTTTATGGTAGTGGTTATATTGATAACAATCTTTTAATTCTTATACTCAATGAAAAAAAAATTTATATTAAAAAAATATGAAAAGAAAGAGAAAAAATATGAATGTCACATATTTTTGGCATTGTCGCCTTGGTCATATTTATAAGTCAAGGATAAATAAGTTATACAAAGAAAAATTCTTTGATCCAAATGATTATGAATCATTGGGGACTTATAAATCTTGTCTCATGGGTAAGATGACCAAGAATCTATTTTCTTAATATGGAGAGAGGATAAGTGAATTGTTAGCTCTAGTACATATAGATGTATATGGACTGATAACAACTCCGACCAGAAGAAGATACTTTTATTTTATTATCTTTACAGATAATTTATTAAGGTTCGGATATGTGTATCTTATGAAATATAAATTCGAAGCTTTTGATAAGTTCAAGGAGTATCAAGGTATGGTCAAGAAACAAACTAAAAAAAGTATCAAAGTTCTTCGATCTGATCAAAGAGGAGAGTACTTATCCAGTGAATTTCTTGATCATCTTAAAAGTAAAAATATTCTCTCTGAATGGACCCCTCCTTATACACCTCAATTAAATAGTGTAGCAGAAATGAAAAATCATACTTTAATGGATATAGTGCGATCTATGATATACTTCACTGATCTCCCAATATTTTTCTAGGGATAATGCCTTAGAGACTGCCATATATATATTAAATAGAATGCCTTCAAAGTTTGTTGCAAGCACTCCATATGAGATATGGAATGGAAGGAAGCCTAATCTTAAACATCTTAAGACTTTGGGTTGTCCTACTTATGTCAAAAATATTTTTGGACATAAGCTTAATGCTAGATCAGACAAATGTAGGTTTGTAAAGTATCTTAATAAAATTAATGGATATTATTTCAACAATCCTACTGAACAAAAGCTGTTTGTTAGTAGGCACGCCACTTTCTTGAAACATGAATTTATCCAAGAAGGAGGCAGTAGGTGGAATATTGAATTTATGAAAGTTCATAATCTATAAACCGATCCAAAAATACCGGTGGTTGGACCACAAGAAGATCCTCAATCAAAATATCCAAGGATGAGATACATTCACTATACACACCTCCTCTCTGAAGGTCAGATAGAATGCGTCAAGTATCTCTGAGATATAATTTTCTCATTGAGAATAACAATTCTATCAATATCATTCAGGATGTTGATCCACTGACCTATTCGGAAGCTGTCATGAGTAGGGACTCAGACAGATAGTTGGAAGCTATAAAATCTGAGATGGACTTGATGAATACCAACCAAGTGTAGACCTTGGTTGATGCACCTGAGGGTGTGACCCCAACATAGGGAGCAAGTGGGTCTTCAAAAGAAAGATCAGAGTGGATGACCAAGTAGAAACCTACAAAGCTAGGTTAGTGGCGAAGGGTTTCAGTTAAAGGCAAGAAATTAACTATGATGAAACCTTCTCACCAGTGGCTATGCTCAAGTCCATCCAAATTTTGCTTGTAATAGCGGCATACTACGATTTTGAAATCTGACAAATAGATGTCAAGATCATTTTTCTTAATAGTAATCTAGAGGAAGAGGTCTATATGACTCAGCCAGAGGGATTTGCCTCAAGTGGAAAAGCAAATCAAGTATGCAAGCTAATGAGATCCATCTATGGATCGAAGCAGATTTCGAGGAGCTGAAACATCCGATTTGATATGACAGTCAAAGAGTTTGGCTTTATCAAAAATACGGATGAACCATGTGTATACAAGAAGACAAGTGGGAGTGTTATTATCTTCTTAGTTCTGTATGTTGGTGACATACTGCTCATTGAGAATGATATCCCATTGATGCAATCGGTTAAGACTTAGCTATCGAATAAGTTTTTTATAAAGACTTGGGTGAAGCATCCTATATACTAGATATAAAAATCTACAGAGATAGATCTAAAAGGATGTTAGGCTTATCCCAGTCACGGTACATAGACCTCATATTAAAGAGATTTAATATGGAGGTAAGTAAGAAAGGTTACTTGTCTGTAAGTTATGTTGGAGCATGATCCCAGCTCCTCCCACGGATTTTGGGTGCAGCAGAACCAGCAACGAATAGATCTAGAGCCGTCTGGACACGATCCAAGGCCCTTGACGAAATCAGCCTGGTTGCTGTCTTCTTTATCAGCCTTTCGTTCCAGATGAAGAATGCCTCTGAAACTACCTCTAAAAAATCCAAGATCTGGTACCCAATGAGATCAGACCTGGATCGAGGTCTTCCAATTCATAGATCTCAAATTGGGATATTCTAGATAGGGAAGAAGATAGATGGAGACAGACCTCGCAGATCTGTCCTGCTGCAGCCTTTCTTGTAGATCTGTTGATGGAGATCTCACCCGCATCTCAAACGACCTCAGATCAACTCCAGATCTAAGAGAGACTTGTACCAACCTCTTCTCAAGAGATTCCAGGTCTTGGACCTAGTGTTTGGGCACCTGCAAGAGGGAGAGAGCAGATCTGGTAGGCGGCTGCAAGGGGGAAGGGGCTAGCGCCTCCCTTCCTTTCTTTCCTTTTATGGACTGACGGCAAGAAACCCTAGGGTTTCTTGCTCCTAGTGTATGGAAGATTGCTGGAGAGAGAATGAGAAGAGAGAGAGAGAGACTTGGGAGAAAGAGTCGTCTATTTTCTTGGCTTCATCAAACCTATACAAGTACATGTATATATAAACACCGGGTCAAGTGACCCAAACCCAAAACTCCCTTGACCAACTCTATGGGAGATTAGGTTAACCCAAACCCATGCACACCCATGACTCGACCTAATCTCACCTCTCCTGGGCCCAGACCTGGCCCATAAAGAGTTGGTTCCTTGAGGCCCACATAACCTAGACCTCAAGTATCCGAAAGGCCAACAGCCTTTCAACCTAGGGCCCAACTAGCCCTAGAGCCTCCATGAAGCCCTCATGAATGATGTACCTTGGCCTTAGCCTTGGTCCCCTGGGCCTTGGGCACACCATCTAGATCATAACAATCTCTACCTTGGTGTCCCAAGGCCTCAACTAGCTTCACTCTGTCCTTGCGACTGTAGACCCATTTGCAGCCAATGGGCCTCTTCCCCTGTGGCAACTGCACCAATCGCCACGTCTGGTTTTGGTGGAGAGACTGCATCTCCTCAGACATCATCTATACCCACCACTCATATGGGTCTCCATTCGCTGTCATCAGGGTATATGACAGCGTCTCCTCGAAGCCATATCGGTTCGGTTGCCTGATGGTCCTCTTGGGCTTGTGTAGGGCAACACCGATATCAGTCTTCGGTCCAGCTCGCTCCTGCTGGACCTCTCTCCCTCGATCATCCATCTGAGTCCTCTCCACCTGTGGAGACACCTTAGGTAGGTTCTCCACCTGAATGTCATGTCCTCCAGTAGTACCTGCAAGAGGCAAAATAAAAGAGGTAAGCTGTCCAGCAGTGCCCTGCTGGACCTCCTCCTGCTCCTGTTGCTCCTCCATGCCTGCTCGCCTTCGTAGGACTGACTCCTCATCAAAAGTCACATCCTGACTAATGATGACCTTCTTTTCCAAGGGATCCCACAGCCTGTATCCCATGACTCCTCGCGGATAGCCTAGAAATACCGTCTTGCGTGATCTAGCATCCAGCTTGCTCCGCTCACCAGCTCGAATGTGCACATAGGCCGTGCACCCAAATACCCGTAGATGGCCCAGCCCAACTGTTCTCCCAGACCACACCTCCTCTGGAAGCCTGCCATCCAACCTGGTGTGAGGTGACTGATTGACCAAGTAACCGGCTGCATCAACTGTGTCAACCCAGAACGTCTTTGGAAGTCCTGCCTGCAGCCTCATGCGTCGTGCCTTTTCTAAAAGTATTCTGTTCATCCTCTCGGCCACCCCATTCTATTGTAGAGTTACCCTAACTGAGAAGTGTCTCCTGATCTCACACTCCTCACAGTAGTCCTGGAACTCTCTGCTGGTGTACTCTCCACCATTGTCTGACCTCAGACACTTCACGCTCCTCCCCTGCTCCTTCTCCACCTCAGCTCTCCATATCTTGAACTTGGTGAAGACCTCTGACTTCTCTTTCATGAAGTAAATCTAGAGTTTCCTTGAGAAATCATCAATCAGGGTCATGAAGTATCTGGCCCCATTCCTAGCTAAAATTGAGGCTGGTCCCCACACATCCGTGTGTACTAACTCCAAAGGGGCTGCACTCCAGGCTGTACTGATGGTGAACTGAACTCTTCTCTGCTTTCCCATCTGGCAAGGCTCACAGATCTCCCTTGTAGCACCATCCTCCAGATCAGAGATGAGTCATCTCCTGCTCAACTCCCTCAGCCCTCTATCACCCATGTGGCCTAGGCGATAGTGCCACATCCTGTAAGTCTCCTCTTGGTCCTGTGCTGCAGCTGCTGCATCAGACTCTCTGGTCACCACAGATCCCTCCATGCGATAGAGGTTATTGTCCAACCTCCTGCCTCTCATCACCACCATATCTCCATTGGAGATGTTCAGTACTCCGCTTCTAGCCCTACTGCTGAAGCTGTATCCACTGTGCTCCAAGTAGCCTAGTGACACTAGATTCTTTTCCAGCTCTGGGATATGCTTTACATTTGTCAATGTCCTCACAATCCCATTAAACATCCTCACCCTGACTGTCCCTATCCCAGCCACCTCGCAAGGATGATTGTTGCCTAGAGTCACTGATCTCTCATCTGTCTTGGTGTATGTCGCAAACCAAGACCTGTGTGGTGTGTAGTGATGTGAGCACGCAGAGTCTAGTGTCCACTCCTCTGTGTACTGCCTGTGACCATCTGATATCATAAGTAGATCATCCTCCACCTGCTGCCCAGCAACTGCACTCACTGATTTTGAGCCACTTCTTTCTCCCTTCTTGCTCTTCCATAGTGGACATTCTCGCTTGAAGTGCCCGGACTCGTTGCACTTGAAGCATTTCACCTCTTTCTTTCCCTTCCTAGACTTGGACCGCCCCCTGAACTTGCTTCTGCCTCTGCCTCTACCTGTCCTCTCCCCTACTGCCAAACCCTCCTGGGGAGGCCGATCTTTGGTCAACTTTTTCCTTTGCTCATTCGACCTCAGCACCGAGACCATGTCCTCATACTCCAGAGTCTCCTTGCCGTAGAGCAGTGTAGTCACCAAAGAAGCATATGATCCGGGCAGCGAACATAGAAGCAATAGAGACTTGTCCTCCTCATCCAGCTTCACCTCGATGTTCACCAACTCCGTGCACAACTAGTCGAACCTCTGAATGTGGCCAATCACATCAGATCCCTTATGCATCCGAAGACTGTACAACCTCTTCTTCAGTATTAGCTTGTTGCACATATTCTTCCCCATGTACATGGTGTGCAACTTCGACCAAAGGCCCTTCGGGGTCTTTTCTTCCAGCACCGAATATAACACCGCATCCACCAAGCATCCTCTGATCACCGAGCATGCTTTCTTCTCCAATGATGCCCACTGTCTATCGGTCATTCCCTCAGGCTTCTCATCCAAAGCCTGATCCAGATCTGCTTGCACTAGAAGATCCTCTGCCCGAATTTTTTATATGAAAAAATTTTTTTTGCCATCAAACTTCTCGAACTCGACCTTCATATTATTGCCCATGACTGGATCCAAGCCAAACAAGCAATATAAAATCAAAAAGTGTAAAATATACCTTAATGGTACCTTACTGAAAATTTTCAGCACTCGGGATCTTCAACTTCTCGTGCTTGGAACCGCTTCCTCACCACTGTGGCTCTGATACCAACAATTGAAGCACGATCCTGGCTCCTCCCACAGACCTTGGGTGTAGCAAAACCAGCAACGAATAGATCTGGAGTCGTCTGGACACGATCCAAGGCCCTTGACGAAATCTGCCTGGTTGCTGTCTTCTTCATCAGCCTTTCATTCCAGATGAAGAACGCCTCTGAAACTACCTCTAAAAAATCCAAGATCTGGTACCCAACTAGATCAGACCTGGACTAAGGTCCTTCAATTTGTAGATCTTGAATTAGGATATTCTATATAAGGAAGAAGATAGATGGAGACAGACCTCACAGATCTATCCTGCTGCAGCCTTTCTTGTAGATCTGTTGATGGAGATCTCACCCGCACCTCAAACGACCTCAGATCAACTCGAGATCTGAGAGAGACTTGTACCAACCTCTTCTCAAGAGATTTCAGATCCTGAACCTAGTGTTTGGGCACCTGCAAGAGGGAGAGAGCAGATCTGGTAGGCGGCTGCAAGGGGGAAGGGGCTAGCGCCTCCCTTCCTTTCTTTCCTTTTATGGACTGGCGGCAAGAAACCCTAGGGTTTCTTGCTCCTGGTGCATGGAAGATTGCTGGAGAGAGAGAGAGAGACTTGGGAGAAAGAGTCATCTATTTTCTTGGCTTCATGAAACCTATACAAGTACATGTATATATAAACACCGGGTCAAGTGACCCAAACCCAAAACTCCCTTGACTAACTCTATGGGAGATTAGGTTAACTCAAGCCCATGTACACCCATGACTCGACCTAATCTCACCTCTCCTGGGCCCAGACCTGGCCCATAAAGAGTTGGTCCCTTGAGGCCCACATAACCTAGACCTCAAGTACCCGAAAGGCCCACAGCCTTTCAACCTAGGGCCCAACTAGCCCTAGAGCCTCCATGAAGCCCTCATGAATGATGGACCTTGGCCTTAGCCTTAGTCCCCTGGGCCTTGGGCACACCACCTGGATCATAACAAGTTATGGTATACGTCTCTCTAAGAAAATGTGTCTTAAGTACCAAAAGAGAGAAAAAAGATGAATAAAATCTCTTATGCTTCGACTGTGGGATCAATTATGTATGCCATGCTATGTACCAAGCCTGATGTAGCTTATGCTTTGGGCATAGCTAGTAGATTTCAGGCTGATCCAAGGAAGAATCTTTGGAAAGTAGATGATAGCAAGTCAATATCAGGGTATGTGTTTATCCTAAATGATGGGATAGTGAGTTGGAAGAGTTTCAAGTAGTAGATAGTAGCTGACTCAACTACTGAGCCAGAGTATGTTGCTGCTAGTGAAGCCATTAAGGAAGCTGTCTGGATGAAGAAACTCATCATAAATTTAAGAGTCGTTCCTAAGATTGAAGGATCGGTGTCACTCCAGAGTAATAACACTGGGGCCGTTATTCAAGATAAGGAACCTAGGTCTCATTATAAATTCAAGCACATCCTCAGACGTTTCCATCTCATTAAAGATAAGATGTTATCTTTGAATGAGTAGACAAAAAGAACAATATAGCAGACTCATTCACTAAGGCCATACCACCACAGCTATATGAACACCATCTTGATTGTATGAGATACAAAGGTGATTGACTTTAGTGCAAGTAGAAGATTGAAAGAAAAGTGCCCTATAAGCCAATCACAAGTGTGTTGCGATGGGACTTTCTTCATAATTTTTCAACTCATGAAATGATATTTATTATTATTTAAGATATTGATTCACCATATTAGCTGCATCTTATTATGTCTAAGATTATGATGAACCTCAAAGATTAGGATAATGATTTTAGGAGACATGAATTGGTCATGCTAGTGAGACCTAAAATTCTAAAATCTTAATATTAAATATTCTTGATCGTAGGAGTATTGAGTCGGAGATCAATATTCTGGATAGACTGGTACATCCTATGTATGCTCAATGGAGAGGGTGATAGATTTCACTAGCCACTTGTATGAGATACTAATACAAAGATATGGGTGCTCATTTAAGAAATGAGTCCACTGAATTGACTCGATGAAAGAGAATATCTTAAGAAAGCCTTATTTGCATGTCAAAGATGGTTCTCTAAGTGGGAGTTGTGCAAGTTATCCTTAGACCTCAGACCACCATAAAATCTTGTGCACATGAATCCATATTTTGGTTCATACCCAGGCATGGCATTAAGATATGTACGGGATGTTCTGGATATGGTGGAGTGTGTATAGAGGTTTTGAGTAGGTCAACATAGAATCAATCACTCCTAATAAGAGGAGATCGCATCCTGTGTATTCTCAATCCTAGATGACTCAAAAAAAGTCTTTTGGCCAAAAGCAGAAAAAAGATTAAAAAGAGTTTCTAAGCTTCTTTATTGGAGTCATCATTGGTTAATTAAGAATCGATATGAATATGTGTTTGAGTTTGACATGATTCCATACTCATGAACATATTCAGAATGCAAGGATGATCGAAAGATTAAATTGCATGATAATTTACCACTGAAGGGTAGATTTGGATTTCTATTAAATTTTACATCTTTGGCGTAGTCATGATATGTTGCTAGACGTCAATCTTGACTTGTAGGTTTTTGAATGAATTAAAGAGTTTCATTCAATTGCCAATTAGAAATGATTCTAATTATTGAGCTCAGGTTAGCTCGATTGGACCTAAATTAATTAGATTGAAATCTAATCAAATTTGATCAACTTATACCCGAACCTACTGCCATCTAGATTTAGAACCCAATGGGTCACACACATATAGAAATTAGCCAAGGATCCTTTTGAAAAAGGTTGATTAGAATTTTGGATTCAATTAGGGTTCCGGTAAGTATGCTAGCACATGTGGAAATCCTTGCTCCTTTGGAGACCAATTTGGTCCCATCCCTTGCTAATTAGATAGCCCAATTTGGTAGATATTTGGGTAAGGTCATGATACCTAAAAGCAACCTAAATTAGGGCACTACATCCCATGTTAACACCAAATATGAAGAGTCCAAGTTGTGGTGGACTCTTGGTGTAAAACAGGTTCTGCCTACAAGTGTTGGCATGGGCGGAAGAAAAAATTTATTTTTTTATAGGATTAAATTATATGTGATAGCTCACATTATCCTCCATCCTCTAGTTCATATCTTAAATTATAATATATATTTTTTCTAGAATTTATGGGGTAGAGAAAAAATTAGAAAAAGAAGGATGTCTCACATGCGCGCGGAGATGCATCTCATCTCTCCATGATTTGGAGAGTCCTTATCCCAATCAAATGCTTTCAGATTGGAATTATTTTTAGTGATGATATTTTCTACTTGATAATATATTTTTTATAATTTTTTTGAAATTTTTTCAAACTTATCTGGATGCCAAACGGATGCCATAAGTTGGTCCTGATGCCTGCACGCATGGTGATCAGCACTCGCATGAAGAGGTGTGAGGATAGCATCTTTCTGTGAGCATTTTATCACCATTTTTGACTTTTTGGAATTTAAATTGAATTTCCAATCCACATAGATTTTTGAGGATTTTTTTGATTTGAGAAGGGATATAAAAATATCCCTTCTTTGGTTGCATGTGTGCAGACCAGGGTGCTGATCGAAGTATCATGGATAAGAGTCCTTCTGCTTGAAGGAACTCTTATCTCTGATAATCAGATCAGATATGCCTTTTGGATAAGGCATGTCCTTCTCTTTTTGCATCCCTCTGGTGGCTATAAATAGGCCTGGGTGCTGGGTATCTGAAGAATCTAAGAGGGGTTTCTAATTTCTCTCCTGTTGCTCTCTTTTCTTTCTTACAACCTATCTTAGTTTTAGGATAAGGCTTTGGGATTTAAGACAAAGCCTTATCTGGTCATAACAATGGTTGTAAGGGTCCTAAAGAAGGAGAATCAAAAGTCCAAAGGAGGTTCTAAGAGGGTAAGGTCAGGTTCTAGAAGAAACTTGACCGGTATGAGGCTAGTCGAGTTCTAGGGACTAAAACTCTTGAAGCAAGATAAAGGAGCACTGTCTTTGGTTCAATTTTCGTGTGAATCATCATTGGAGGGTGGATACTTGGATGCTTTGTGAAAATTGAGATCAGCACTATAGGTATTCTTCTTATCCTAATTTATATTTATTATGCTTTGATTATTATAGTCAAGAGTTTTTGGGCATTAGGGCTTCCGGTGCATTGGGTGTTTTGAATTAAAATTTTAAACACCTAACCCTTCCGCTGTGCCACCAGAACCCAACAAAGTATCCCTCCGATCTGAGATCACCATGGTAACTTACAAGAAACTCTTATACTTTGGTGCCAGACTATCTAAATTTTTAATTCAGTGATGAAAGATTTCTGGGCATAGTCAAGTACTTGCAAAGTAGGTGTATGAGTTAAGATGGAATTGATCCCTCTGAATAAGTAGGAGTTAATGTATCAGTGTGTTTCAATTTAGTAAAATCTTGATCGGGATAATCTATGTGATGGATTTCAAAATTTGAAATACAATGTGGAAATACAGTAACCATATGCTAGTAGGTTCTTGAATGATACTTTACAATCTTTCGATCTATCCGAACGTCGGGTATTATTGCTAGATGGTCACTTTGATTGGTATAGGAAGATTATTTTTATACTACTGACTTAGATTCAAACCTATGGAGTCATACTCAAAAGAAGTTTCTGACTGATCATATAGCTGATAAATGATTAAGAATCATTCTAGGATAAAACAGTCAGTTCGATTAATGATTAACCCTATATAAAAATTGTAATAAATTAATTGGCTAATTATTGGTGGATTATAAGAGGATTGATTAGTAATTAGATTGTTAATTAACTCAATTTGATTGAGCATTAAGTTTTGGATCAAACTTAATTGAATTGGATTCAATTTGGTTTGACCCATTAGGTTATGAGATGACCTAATCGCTAAAAGTGTTTGATTCTTGATATGATCAGAACTTGAGCTTGATTAATTTTTGATTTGATTATGATTTAATTAAAATTATTTGCTATCTAATTAAATTAGGTTTAGTGGTCTAATTGGGTTTAACCTAATTTGGTTGGATTAAGAATCTAATTGGATGAGAAAATAATTCGAATTCGAATCCCTTGCACCTCCTTTCTCTGTGCCCTCTTATTCTTCACATGAAAAATATTTTTATATAATTTTTTTCATACCTAGAAGCTTTTTCTATATCCTCATATAATTTTTTTTGAATTAAAAATTGGTTGATTTAAATATGAGTTCAAATGGGTTTGAATTTGAATGAAAACCCAGAGTCCAAATTAAGTTGGACTCTCCTCTTCACACCACCACCTTTCTCTATGCATAAAGTATTTTTGCATGAGATTTTTTGCACCATTATGATGTTGGTCAACCCCTCTCTGAGTTCACAAGATGAGAATAAAGTTTGGTTTAAAATTTAATTCAAATTTGATTTGAATTGATGATAATGATCAATCAACGTTTGAATTTGAATCAAAACTATCTCTTTCTTATCCTTATCTTCTATGGGATGCCATCCTTAAAAAGAGATCAATTTTATATGAGATTAAGAGTGATTTTTGGTGTGAGAAACCTGAGAGTGGGGACATGAAAAGTTGAGAGTGGGTTGGGCTTCCGTGCATGAGAAACAAAAAAATTGTTCTTCCTCTCAGGCGTGAGCTGTGGGTTCTAGGGTTTCAACTCTAGCTTTTATGAGAAGAAAATACAAGAGTGAGTCTTATCCAATCTTTCACACCACCACCTCCTCATAAAATTTTATCTTTTGATCTAAAAGAGTCTGAAAGATCTAAAGAAAAAAGCTTGGATCAGCCATCCGAGCCTTCGACACGAGCTAGCACTCCCACGAAGGAAGATCTGATTAGAACTTTGAGTGGATGATCTATAGAGGCTGGATGACCTGTGCGGCTGCTCGACATCAACAAGAGCTTCATACCATACCTACCAGTAGTAGAGATCATCGATCTATGAAAAGGTGATGAGTTCTGAACTCAACCAATATGATCTAAAGGTTAGATCAGATTCAGGGCATCGATGTGATCGATGCAGTTTTCTATTTTATATCATATTTTATATATAAATTTTTTATATCATAGATCTTTAATGGTAGTTTAGATCTGATCTAAGATATGTTTAGAAGATTAAAGTATTTAATCTTTTATTATATCATTATAAAATTTTAAAAATATATGCTTTGAACTACCAATTTTTTCTTCAACTTCAGGTTATTTGGTTTTGGTTCTCTTAGACCCAATGGTATTCACTATTTACTCAAATAAATTCACAAATACATCCCTATACAAATGATCAACAATTAAATTCAAATGATAATCATCGAGATTAGGTGCCCACTATCTAGTGCAACTTTTGCACCATTACCGACTCAAAAGAGTCACTTCATCTTCCCTCAGTCCTCTTCTTTTTTTAGACCTTATATTAAAGTACATAATATACACTAGAGTCTAATGAAAAAAAAAATCATAAGATCAATTTTAAGCAATTCGACATACCTTCCGAAGGTATGTAAATGTTTCTTTAGATTCTCTAGGTATATACCTTTGAACTTTTCAAGGTCCCTTAGTTATCAGCATATTAACCAATTCAGTTAAGGTGCTATAATATCTAGTCATAGAATAGTTTCACAAACTATCCATCTGAATTAGAGATTGCAGGATCAAATTCATTAGCAATTTCTTATGCATGGTTAGTTATGTCGAGCTTTCTAAACTCTTCAATATCCTTGATCATCGATCATGGACAAACTGTCCATCATGCATCTCATGCACTATGCGATTCTGATCATCTCACAACTATAGCAGATGAATCAGCATGTCATTGACAGTTTACATGTCCTTATGCATATATTGGATTTCATCAACTATGAAGTCTAATTTATAGCACCTAACCTAATTATCAGTGTCCAACTATTTGTCAAGTATAGCTCGTTGACCATGGATTGGACAAGCTGATGACATTGGGTTAACCTGATCAAGAACATGGTTTAGTTTCCAAAAGTTGAAAACTATTCTTAGATTTTTGAGGCAAGAATATGTAATTGATTTTGGTTAAGTAGTTGATATTAGGATTTGAGCTAGATGGTTGGAAGCTGAAGAATTGATTATAGAGAGTAAAAATTTAATTAGATGATTATACTTGTAATAGTTTGTTTTAGAGATTTTAAAAACAAACAAAAGGCTCCCACTAATTTTTTGAGTCTCTCAAACTCCTTGGATGGAGAAACGAAAACCTAAATGCGATAAGTGATTCTAGTGGGTGCTGCGGTCCCATCGATGTACGGTACCTCATCTAACAGTTATTGATAATATGTATACCAATGTATGAATAACTCTTTATCCAGATGCTTCTCCAAGTATGTTGCAGCGACTTGGTATCTTAGTTGTTGGAGCAAGATCTCGGCTCCTCCCACGGACCTTTGGTGTAGTGGAACCAACAACGAATAGATCTGGAGTCATCTGGACACGATCCAAGGCCCTTGACGAAATCAACCTGGTTGCCGTCTTCTTCATGAGCCTTTCATTCCAGATGAAGAATGCCTTTGAAACCACATCTAAAAAATCCAAGATCTGGTACCCAACTAGATCAGACCTGGACCGAGGTTATCCAATTCATAGATCTCAAATTGGGGCATTCTAGATGGGGAAGAAGATAGATGGAGACAGACCTTGCAAATCTGTCCTGCTGCAGCCTTTTTGTAGATCTGTTGATGGAGAACTCACCCGCACCTCAAACGACCTCAGATCAACTCCAGATCTGAGAGAAACTTGTACCAACCTCTTTTCAAGAGATTTCAAGTCTTGAACCTGGTGTTTGGGTACCTACAAGAGGGGGAGAGCAGATCTGGTAGGCGGCTGCAAGGGGGAAGGGGCTAGCGCCTCCCTTCCTTTCTTTCCTTTTATGGACTGGCGGCAAGAAACCCTAGGGTTTCTTGCTCCTGGTGCATGGAAGATTGCTGGAGAGAGAGGGAGAAGAGAGAGAGACTTGGGAGAAAGAGTTATCTATTTTTTTGGCTTAATCAAACCTATACAAGTACATGTATATATAAACACCGGGTCAAGTGACCCAAACCCAAAACTCCCTTGACCAACTCTATGGGAGATTAGGTTAACCCAAGCCCATGTACACCCATGACTTGACCTAATCTCACCTCTCCTGGGTCCAGACCTGGCCCATAAAGAGTTGGTCCCTTGAGGCCCACATAACCTAAACCTCAAGAACCCGAAAGGCCCACAGCCTTTCAGCCTAGGGCCCAACTAGCCCTAGAGCCTCCATGAAGCCCTCATGAATGATGGATCTTGGCCTTAGCCTGGGTCCCTTGGGCCTTGGACACACCACCTGGATCATAACAATCTCCACCTTGGTGTCCCAAGGCCTCAACCAGCTCCACTCTGTCCATCAGCCGAATCAGCTCAACACATCTCTGAAAGCTATCCTGTGGAAGTACCTTCGTAAGTGCATCAGCTGGGTTCTCCTTGGTATGTACCTTTATCAGCTCCACCTCGCCATCCTCCACAAGCTCTCTGATTCGATGATACCGAATGTCGATGTGCTTTGTCCTTGCATGATAGACTGAGTTATGTGCTAATAGAAGTGCACTCTGGCTGTCACAGTGCACTCTAATGGCCTCCTAAGTAAGGCCCATCTCCGTCAACAAATCTTTCAGCCAAATTACCTCCTTAGCTGCTTTTGTCAGCCCGATGTACTTTATCTCTGTAGTGGACAGGGCCGTGATAGGCTGCAGACTCGATCTCCAAGAAATAGGACCTCCATATAGGCTAAAGATGAAGCCTGTCGTAGACCTCCGAGTATCCACATCTCCATCGAAGTCTACATCTACATAACCACCAATTAGCCCTTGAGCCTCCCTGGACATGTCAGAGTATCCCACTGCACTTCCTCACTATCCGTAGCAGATGCCAACTCCAACTGAACCTGCCAGGTATCTGAATATCCACTTCAGAGCTCTCCAGTGCTCCTTGCCAGGCTGCGCCATGAACCTACTAACCTGACTCACTGCATGAGCGATGTCTGGCCTACAACAGACCATCGCATACATCAAGCTCCCAACTCCTGAAGCATAAGGAACCTTCTCCATCTCTTGAGCCTCCACCTCAGTCTGTGGCGCCATGGTCTTCGAGAGTCTGAAGTGACCAGCAAGTGGCGGCTCCATCGACTTTGCTCCCTTCATCCCGAACCTCTCTAAAACCTTCTGTATGTAGCCCCCCTGAGATAGATGTAGCACCCTCCGAGCTCGGTCTCTGAAAATCTCCATGCCTAGGATCTTCCTTGCAAGACCCAAATCTTTCATCTCAAACTCTCGAGATAAGGATGCCTTCAGATCCTACACAACCTTCCTACTCTTGCATACTATAAGCATGTCATCCACATACAAGAGTAGGAACAACCTAGAACCATCCTCAAGAGACTGAACATAAACACAGGGATCAAACTCGCACCTGGAAAGTCCAATGCTGCGTACATAGGAGTCGAACCGCTTGTACCATTGCCTCAGCGACTGCTTCAGCCCGTACAGCAACTTCTGCAACAGACAAACCTTTCCCTCTGATCCTGGATCCCTGAAATTGGGTGGCTGCTCCATGTAAATCCTCTCCTCCAAATGCCCATGGAGGAATGCCGTCTTGACATCCATCTACTCCAGCTCTAAATCCTGAGCTGCTACAATGCTCAGCAACACTCAGATGGAAGTGTGTCTGATGACGGGAGAGAAGACCTCACTGAAGTCGATGCCTTCCTTCTGGGAGTATCCCTTGGCCACTAACCTCATCTTGAATCTGATACCTCCCTGCTCTGAAGGCCCTTCCTTGCAACTGTAGACCCATTTGCAGCCAATGGGCCTCTTCCCCTGTGGCAACTGCACCAATTGGCACATCTGGTTCTTGTGGAGAGACTGCATCTCCTCGGACATCGTCTGGATCCACCGCTCTCTGTCCTAACTCTCAATAGCCTCCTGATACGTATATGGGTCTCCATTCGCTGTCACCAGGATATATGATAGCATCTCCTCGAAGCCATTCGGTCCGGTTGCCTGATGGTCCTCTTGGGCTTGTGTAGGGCAACATTGATATCAGCCCTCGGTCCAGCTCGCTCCTGCTAGACCTCTCCACCTCGATCATCCATCCGAGTCCTCTCCACCTGTGGAGACACCTTAGGTAGGTTCTCCACCTGAATGTCATGTCCTCCCATAGTACCTGCAAGAGGCAAAATAAAAGAGGTAAGCTGTCCAACAGCGCCCTGCTGGACCTCCTCCTGCTCCTCCATGCCTGCTCACCTCCGTAGGACTGACTCCTCATCAAAAGTCACATCCTGACTAATGATGACCTTCTTTTCCAAGGGATCCAATAGCCTGTATCCCTTGACTCCTCGCGGATAGCCTAGAAACACCGTCTTGAGTGATATGGCATCTAGCTTGCTCTGCTCACCAGCTCCAATGTGCACATAGGTCATGCACCCAAATACCCATAGATGACCCAGCCCAACTGTCCTCCCAGACCACACCTCCTCTGGAAGCCTACCATCCAACCTGGTGTGAGGTGATCGATTGACCAAGTAACCCGTTGCGTCAACTGTGTCAACCCAAAACTCCTTTGGAAGCCCTGCCTGCAGCCTCATGCAACGTGTCTTTTCCAAAAGTGTTCTGTTCATCCTCTTGACCACCCCATTCTGCTGTGGAGTCCTCTTAACTGAGAAGTGTCTCCTGATCCCACACTCCTCACAGTAATTCTGAAACTCTCTGCTGGTGTACTCTCCGCCATTGTCTGACCTCAGATACTTCACACTCCTCCCCTGCTCCTTCTCCACCTCAGCTTTCCAGATCTTGAACTTGGTGAAGACCTCTGACTTCTCTCTCATGAAGTAAATCTAGAGTTTCCTTGAGAAATCATCAATCAGGGTCATGAAGTATCTGGCCCCATTCCTAGCTAAAACTGGGGCTGGTCCCCACACATCCGTGTGTACTAACTCCAGAGGGGCTGCACTGCAGGCTGTACTGATGGTGAACTGAACTCTCCTCTGCTTTTCCATCTGGCAAGGCTCACAGATCTCCCCTGTAGCACCATCCTCCAGATCAGAGATGAGTCCTCTCCTGCTCAACTCCCTCAGCCCCCTGTCACCCATGTGGCCTAGGCGGTAGTGCCACATCCTGTAAGCCCCCTGCTGGTCCTGTGCTGCAGCTGCTGCATCAGACTCTCCGGTCACCATAGATCCCTCCATGCGATAGAGGTTATTGTCCAACTTTCTGCCTCTCATCACCACCATATCTCCATTGGAGATGTTCAGTACTCCACTTCTAGCCCTACTGCTGAAGCTGTATCCACTGCTCTCCAGGTAGCCTAGTGACACCAGATTCTTCTTCAGCTCTGGGATGTGCTTTACATTTGTCAATGTCCTCATAATCCTATCAAACATCCTCACCCTGACTGTCTCTATCCCAGCCACCTTGCAAGGATGATTGTCGCCTAGAGTCACTGATCCCTCATCTCTCTTGGTGTATGTCGCAAACCAAGACCTGTGTGGTGTGTAGTGATGTGAGCACGCAGAGTCTAGTGTCCACTCCTCTGTGTAATGCCTATGACCATCTGATACCACAAGTAGATCATCCTCCACCTGCTGCCCAGCAACTGCACTCACTAATTCTGAGCCACTTCTTTCTCCCTTCTTGCTCTTCCATAGTGGACATTCTCGCTTGAAGTGCCTGAACTCGTTGTACTTGAAGCATTTCACCTCTTTCTTTCCCTTTCTGAACTTGGACCGCCCCCTGGACTTACTTCTGCCTCTACCTCTACCTGTCCTCTCCCCTACTGCCAAACCCTCCTGGGGAGCCCGATCTCTGGTCAACTTTTCTCTCTGCTCATTCGACCTCAGCACCGAGACCATGTCCTCATACTCTAGAGTCTCCTTGCCGTAGAGTAGTGTAGTCACCAAAGAATCATATGATCCGGACAGCGAACATAGAAGCAATAGAGACTTGTCCTCCTCATCCAGCTTCACCCCGATATTCATCAACTCTGTGCACAACTGGTCGAACCTCTGAATGTGGCCAATCACATCAGATCCCTCCTGCATCCGAAGACTGTACAACCTCTTCTTCAGCATCTGCTTGTTGCACATATTCTTCCCCATATACATGGTGTGCAACTTCGACCAAAGGCCCTTCGGGGTCTTTTCTTCCAGCACCGAATACAATGCCGCATCCGCCAAACATCTTCTAATCACCGAGCATGCTTTCTTCTCCAAAGATGCCCACTATCTATCTATCATTCCCTCAGGCTTCTCATCCAAAGCCTGATCCAGATCTGCTTGCACCAGAAGATCCTCCACCCGGATTTTCCACATGAAAAAATTTTTCTTGCCATCAAACTTCTCGACATCGACCTTCATATTGCTGCCCATGATTGGATCCAAACCAAATAAGCAATATAAAATCAAGAAGTGTAGAATATACCTTGATGGTACCTTGCTGAAAATTTTCAGCACTTGGGATCTTCAACTTCTCATGCTTGGAACCACTTCCTCACCATCGTGGCTCTGATACCAACTATTGGAGCACGATCCCAGCTCCTCCCATGAACCTTTGGTATAGCAGAACCAGCAACGAATAGATCTGGAGTCATCTGGACACGATCCAAGGCCTTTAACGAAATCAGCCTGGTTGCTGTCTTCTTCGTCAGCCTTTCGTTCCAGATGAAGAACGCCTTTGAAACCACCTCTAAAAAATCCAAGATCTGGTACCCAACCAGATCAGACCTGGACTGAGGTCCTCCAATTCATATATCTCAAATTAGGATAGTCTAGATGGGAAAAAAGATAGATGGAGACAGACCTCACAGATCTGTCCTGCTGCAGCCTTTTTGTAGATCTGTTGATGGAGATCTCACCCGTGCCTCAAATGACCTCAGATCAACTCCAGATCTGAGAGAAACTTGTACCAACCTCTTCTCAAGAGATTTTAGGTTCTGGACCTAGTGTTTGGGCACCTGCAAGAGGGGGAGAGTAGATCTGGTAGGTGGCTGCAAGGGGGAAGGGGCTAGCGCCTCCCTTCCTTTCTTTCCTTTTATGGACTGGCGGCAAGAAACCCTAGGGTTTCTTGCTCCTGGTGCATGGAAGATTGCTAGAGAGAGAGGGAGAAGAGAGAGTGAGACTTGGGAGAAAGAGTTGTCTATTTTCTTGGCTTAATCAAATCTATATAAGTACATGTATATATAAACACCGGGTCAAGTGACCCAAACCCAAAACTCCCTTGACCAACTCTATGGGAGATTAGGTTAACCCAAGCCAATGTACACCCATGACTCGATCTAATCTTACCTCTCCTGAGTCCAGACCTGGCCCATAAAGAGTTGGTCCCTTGAGGCCCACATAACCTAGACCTCAAGAACATGAAAGGCCCACAGCCTTTCAGCCTAGGGCCCAACTAGCCCTAGAGCCTCCATGAAGCCCTCATGAATGATGGACCTTGGCCTTAGCCTTGGTCCCCTGGGCCTTGGGCACACCACCTGGATCATAACAATAGTCCTGTGGTTATACGTAACAATTATTGGCATATTTCTTAGTTAAGTCTGACCCACAGTTCACCAGCAAGTACAAAGCTGTCATTGAATCCCTCACCTAATAGTTATTGTATCCAATCTCATCTTTACCTTAGGGCATCTAATGTCAATATAGTGGTTATACCTTTTCGATGTGACCGAACCACTATAACCAGTCGAGAACGATCAATGTCGGAAAAAGGCACCCACATCTCTACAATGGTGGAAGACCAGTAGACTTAATATTTAGTGAGGAGATTTGGATTTAGATCTCTTCTAATTAGTCATATACATCTAATATAATGACTAATCTGATTTGGGTCAGCACATTTCATGTCTGATCGATATGGGTGAACTTGGATCAACAAGTAACTTAATACAAAACTTAATCTCCCAAGATGGTCAGGTAAGTGAAGATGAGTGGGGGTCCTCCCGTTGCTTTCCTTAAACACCAGCAAAATGGCTAGATCAGACAACGGAACCAATTAAAGAACTACCATCTAATACTTGCCTTAGACACCAAATTGGTTGATTAGAATCAATTAGGTTAACTTATAGATCTGGCCTCGAACCGCTAAGCCAAATTTGATCTTGACTCAATCAATTCACATCAAATGTGAATCAATTTGACCAACTACAACTAAATTTAATTTTGAGCCCCTTTGACCTAATCCCAACGAACTCTTGATTAGGTTCGATCAACTGCTCAAAATCGAAAAGAGTTCTAACCTGATCTAATCAATGACCCTAGTTGTAGTTTAGTCTCTAAACCTAATTTATTCAATCCATACCCAAAGCCCATATTTTATGCATTAAAATTTAGATCTTAAATTTATAATTTTAGATCTTATAATTTATATCTTAATTCTCAATTAGGTACATTATGTACATGAATTTAAGTTTAGATCTCAAAATATTTTTTAATCTAAATATTTATGTTGTATCTCATACAATATCACTATTTGCAGAATCGAGTCGATTCACTCTGGCACACGAATTGACTTGTCACAAAGAGTCGACACACACTGAGATAAATAGAAACCTATAGACCTAGCTGCACAATTGAGTCGGTTCATCAACAAATGATCCGACCTACCAGGATCTCGAGTCGACTCCAACAAAAATGAGTCAACTCACCTCAATAACTCGAGTCGACCCAATTAAGAATCGAGTCGACTCCATAGGCATACTAGTCATAGTTTCATATTTTTATGCAAACAGAGCCTAGAGTTTTGGATCTAGGATTTTGTAGAAATTAAGTTTTAAATCATCTGTTAAAATAATATATCAAATATAATATTTTAGCAATCTAAAATATATAAAAATACATGCATAATCTGATTTAAATTTAAAATATGTATCATATATAAATTTTTTATTCACTGTTCATCTTCATAGAAAATATCATAGTCGACACCCCTACATATCATAAAAGAGAACCCATCGAATGGGCAAGAGAGGAACTTTAATCCTTTCATCATCTTATGATCGGATGGCCATGGTGATTATCCAAATTTGATTACTAAGCTACTAAGAATTTAATCTAACATATCACATATATAATCAATTAAAAATCAGATCAATTATCTTTCACATGTCAAACATATGAATAATAACATTAAATCTATGCATGTAAGAAAAATTTTAGTAATCATACTAGATCCAAATTAAACCCTAATTAACATATTCAGATCTAAAACTAATTTCAGATCTGAATAACTCATGATTTATTTTAAATTTAAAATAATGTCAGATCTAAAATAATCCTATAATCATATTATAGTATGTAGAAAAATTAGATCTAATTTTAATCGATGTTCTACATCGTTCTAGGACAACCATTCAGCATAACAGGGTTATACTTGCACAACCTTATTTCAGAATGAGTAGATCATCAAATTAACCTTCAGATCTGATTCTATAAATCATATTTCAGATCTGAGGGGTTTTCATATTCATATCAAAACCTATGTTCTGATACCACTATTAGAAGACTACTATGGTTTCGTACGTGAAGTTTAAAATTTTTCTAAATATCTATGCAACAAAAATAAATAAATTAAAATATGTTTAATTTATTAATGTATCAGATCAAATCTGAAAATTATAGTTAAAATCTTGACATGAACATACAATCATGATCTGAAATCTAAAAAAAAAAATAATCGTTAGAAAAAATAAATTGAAGATCAGATCTCCATACCTTGGATCTACGAATGTCTGGGATTCTGATCATAGCCGCACACGCACCCGACCTCTACTAGTATCCATACAGAGATATCTAATCAGAGTATCAAGATCATCGATGTACTAGCATCTTGTAGATCTCAGTCTTAATCCTTGGATCTTGATCTCTTCTTCCAGATCTTGAAGAAGAAGATCGCTGCGCGAACTCTTTCGTGCAAATCCAACGGGATCTGAATCAGATCACCATGAAGAGAAGAAAAATCCTTCTTCTTCTCTTCTTCTCACTCTTTTCTCTTTTTAGATCTAATCTCTATCAGATCTTAGGTGTGGAGGATGAAGGAAGCAAGGAGAAGAAACAATGAAGACCACCAACACGGCAAGGAAGAAGACCCTCTTCTTTTTTACATGCTCCCTCTCTCCCTCTTTTTATTTTTGTCACGCCATATTTTTTTCTCTCATGCGAAATCACTTCCTAACACCTTAAAAGATTAAATCCCATTTGATCTTAGGCATTAAATCCAAATCAAAGGGATAGAAGGGCTTTAAGATAAGGGAAGAAAGAAAGGAATGTTCTCACGCACACAATTAGCGCACGCCCTCCTTTCTTCAATTTCTTTTTTATCATACAAAAACTTTTTCCATACCCCAATCAGATATATTTTTATTTTATTTTGAATCATATTCAAATAAAAAAAATTTGGATGAGAAAGAATACCAGATAAGGTGGGGTGCTAACTATTAGCGTCCCCTCTCCTTCACGCACATGAAAACAAAAGGGGGCGCATCTTCATGTACTCCCTCTCTTTTTTTTATGAATTATAGAGAGAGTTTCTTAGAGAACTTTGACTCTCTGAGTCATAGTTCATTTGATTCAAATTTGATCTTAATCGGGTTCAAATCGAGTCCGAAATGAGTCGAATTTGAAAAGCTGTCAAGCCTGATCCAATCAAGCTTGAAATTCAAATCTGATTTGAATAATTGAATCCAGTTAGTATTATATTAAATTAAATCTAATTAAATTAAATTAAATTTAAATTAATTAAAATTTAATTCATAATTTAATCAATCTCAAAAAAATTATAATATTTATAATTAATAATTTTTAAAATTCAAACTATCAATCCGATTGATAATTCGAATATAATCCAAGCCATTCATCAGGTCATGCTCCTTTTGTGTGTAACCCCTCAGGTTCTATTCTATCTGATAGTGAGACATATTATGATCTCCATCACAGTATCATCGAAACTCTTTTTGATGGGTTAAAATGATTCCAACTCACCTTAACAAAGATCGTTGATCCGAAAATGACCTTAGTAAGTTCTCATGATCCACCAATGATGCCTAGCAGCATGTAGTAGCAACCAATAGAATAGAAAAATAAACTCTTAGGTGCAGTTATCGTATGATACAATCTCTCTATCATGAATCTCGACTTGACGAAGGTCATGGAGAACTCGTCTAACTCCATCGTCGGTCATATGTTAGATTGGCTCGACTCGAGTTCATCTGTGAATCTCATGAAAACTCTTTTTTAGTATTCACACTTACTCTGATCAGAGATTTTTTGAACTCAGTCTTATGAATCGCATAGGACTTCTCCTTTTCTACCAAGATCGATAGATTCCATCTAGGTGCATCCTACTCCAAATAGTGAACTTAAACCTACAATAGGCAATATACACAGCAAAGATCTGAATGGCTAGAGATCAAAAAAATATGCAGTCAAACTAAGTAGCCTCACTATGAATAGCCAATACATCGTAGGTCAAAGGATCAGTCACACCACTATAGCATCGAAAAAATCACTGATGAGTAAGTAGACATCCAAGTGATTTTTTATATTAGTCATGCACAGTGTAAGTTATTCTCTAACAACCATCTGCACTTTCACCTCAGTATCTCTACACTGCAGACTCAAGACTTATCTACCACAAAAGAAGGTGATCCATATATTGATCTTGAATGGATTGATCACTATCCTCCATGATGATTCTTCGATCAAGAGTATTTAGAAATTAACCACTAATAATGTATGTCTTAAATTCTCAATACCTTGAGAATATATAAAATTATTTTTATTAATTTTTAGGATAAATCTGAAAGAAGAGTATCCTATAAGCCAATTGCAAGTGTGTTGTGATAGAATTTTTTTTTATAATTTTCCAACTCATGTAATGACATTTATTATTTAAGGCATTGATTCATCATATTAGCTGCATCTTGTTATATCTAAGATTATGATGAACCCAAAGATTAGGGTGATAATTTTAGAAGATATGAATGGGCCATGCTAGTGAGACCTAAAATTCTAAAACCTTAATCTTAAATATTCTTGATCATAGGAACATTGAGTTAGAGATTAATATTTTGGATAGACTGGCACATCCTATGTATGCTCGATGGAGAGGGTGGCAGATCTCACTAGCTACTTATATGAGACACTAATATAAGGATGTGGGTGCTCATTTGAGAAATAAGTCTACTAAATTGACTCGATGAAAGAGAACATCTTATGGAAGCCTTACTTTCATGTCAAAGATGGTTCTCTTAGTGGAAATTGTGCAAGTGATCCTTAGACCTGAGATCATCATGAAATCTTGTGCACATGAATTCATATTTTGGTTCATACTTAAGCATGGCTTTAAGATATGTGCGGGGTGTTTTGGATATGGTAGGAGTGTATATGAAGGGTGTGAGTAGGTCAACATAGAATCGATCGCTCATAGTAAAAGAAGATCGCATCCTGTGTATTCTCATTCGTAGATGACTCAGAAAAATTTTTTTGGCCAAAAGTAGGAAGAAGATTAGAAAGAGTTTCTAATGCTTCTTTATTGGAGTCATCATTGGTTAATTGAGAATTGATATGAATGTGTTTGAGTTTGACATTATTTTCATACTCATGAACATATTCAGGGTGCTGGGATGATCGAAGGATTGTATTGCACGGTAACTTGCCACTGAAGGACATATTTGATATTTCGATCAAATTTTTATATCTTTTGAATAGTCATGATATATTGCTAGATGTCAATCTAGACTTATAAATTTTTGATTGAATTAAAAAGTTTAATTCGAATGTCAATTAGAAAGAGTTCTAATTACTAAAATCGGGTTAGCTCGATTGGACCTAAATCGGTTAGATTAAATTCTAATCAAATTAGGTCAACTTGCATCCAGACCTACTACTAGCTAGATGTGAAACCTAATGGGTTACACACATATAGAAATGGATCAAAAGACCCTTTTAAAAAAAGTTGATTGGAATTTTGGATTCAATCAGGGTTCCAATAAGCATGCTAGCATGTGTGGAATTCCTAGCTCTTTTAGAAATCAATTTGGTCTCATGCCTTGCTCATTTACTAGTCCAACTTGGTGGGCATTTGGGACAGGTCAAGCCACCTAGAAACACCTAAAAAGAGGCATCATATCTGGTGTACACACCAAATAACTAAGAGTCCAACTTAAGAAGGACTCTTGGTGCTAATGTGCAGAATGCATGCGCACTTTATTTGTGGCATAGAGAAGGACTAAGAATTCTTCTGTTTTGGGCCTCTATTTTTTGTAATAAGTAGATCAGATGATGAGACACCTATCATACCTTTTGAAGTATGAAAAATCTATCAGATTGTGCATGAAAAAATTGCTTGAATTTTTTCTGTGCGCATGACAGTTTTTTTTGGACACATGAAGGGACGTGAAAAATCCTTCTATTTAAGGAGTCTTAAGTGACTTTCTATTTAATAATTTTTTTGATAAGAATCAGTTTTAAGTTTTGATAATGTGGTAAAAATTTAAAAAATTATCAGATTAATAAAGGTTGCTTTTCATACCCTTTTCTGGGCATGCGCACATGCGATAGGGAGAAGGTGCTCGCATGTCTCTTCGGTGAAGAGTCCTTGTCACATATGAACTCTTATCCAAATAATATGTTATTTAGTGATGGCCTTCATATTTAAATAAAGGTTTATGTGGCAAAATTTTATGCTAATCTGATGTGTGAAGAGATGCAAAAAGCATCTTGTTCTGGGCGTGTGTGCATGAGAAGGCAGGAATCGACGTATCACCCCCTGAAGAGTCCTTCTGTTTAAGGACTCTCAGATAAGTGATACGACTTGATATACCATTCCAGATGAGGTGTGCCTTCTTTGTTAGTGCCCTATCTAGTGCTATAAATAGGGGATGACAGATGGGGTGATCATTCAATTCTTACATCCCCTATCCACTCCCTCTCTCCCTCTCTTACAACTCTAGGTTTTAAGACAAGGCTTATTTTTTTAAGACAAGCCTAATCCTAATAGCTTTAAGAGTTTAAGAGATCTAAAAAAAGGTGGTCAAATCCAGTGGATGGTTTAGAAAGGTTCAAACTTAGGTTTGGAGAAAGATCTGATCGATTGGTGGCTAGTTAAGTTCTAGAGGCTAGAATTCTTGAAGCAAGGTGAAGAAGGAGCACTGTCCTTGGTTCAATTTTTGTGTGGATAACCATTGGAGGGTGGACACTTGGATACCTCATAAAAATTGAATTAGCATTACAGATATTCTTCTGATCTAAATTTATGTTATTGTACTTTGATTGATATAGTCAAAAATTTTTGGGCATTAGGATTTTCGGTGCATCGGGTGTTTTTAATAAAAATTTTAAACACCTAATCCTTCTGTTGTGCCACCAAAATCTAACAGTGATATCAGAGCCTATCTTGATCTATATAATCAAAGGTTAAATTATTATCTTGATTGTGATCAAGCATGGATTTTTAGTTTGGTTCAAGTCGGCTCAAGGGTTGAACCCGATTGAATATCCAAACCCTAGTATGTCTTAGAGATATGTTTTAAATGTAAAATGCATAGTATATGTGTAGAATTTTTTTAGTTACTTAGTACTTTAATTGAGGTTCATCACCAGGCCATCCGATCATAAGAGCAAGTAGGGTTCAGAGATCCTCTTTTCCTATTCAATAGGATACTCTTATGGCGTGTAGGGGTGCCACTGTGATGTCCCAAGAAGAAGAACTGTGAAAAAGATATTTTGTATTCATGCATATTATTAGAACTTCATACATATGTAATATGCTTAAAATACTAGTTATAGTCATATTGTATAATTATGTTTTTCATATCTTAGAGATATGACTAGATGCTATGTTTAGTTGTTATGATTTTTAAGATACAACTATATTTGTGCAACATTGTGATTGAATTAGGATATACTTGAGATTATTAAAGCCCTCATAAAAATTATATTAAGTCATAGTGTTATAAATCAATAGCTGACCTTTTTCTTGAATCGATTAATCAATTGGTGTCTAAGGAGTGTTTCAAGTGCAGTGATTATTTAATTGGTTTCGTTACTGGCCTAACCAATTTTATTGATGTCTAAGAAAAGTAACGGGGGGACCCCCATCAATCTTAATACTTTTTTGATCAATTGGATTAGTTTGAATCTTGAATGAAGGTAGCTCAGTATTTAAAATACTACATATGCCTTCCTTCATGCCTAGTCAATATTTTGTCAAAAATCATAGTAGGTTTGTTGTAATATCCACAAGACTTGCTATGGAGATTGATGTGGATTTGTCTTGGTGCATATTATATGTTTTATGGCATATTTGGATATGTTACTTTGTTATGATATCCACAAGGATATCATTTGTTAGATATGACTGTATGAAAATGAAGAATTTGACTTAACTAAAAAATATTATAGTTTGTTGTGATATCCATAGGCTATGAGCATTTTTAGAGGCAGGTTATGTTGAAAGTTGCATGAGATGCAATTGGATAGATTTTTCTACTTTTGAACTTATTGAGGTTTGTTGTGATATCCACAAGACTTTAATAAGGGATTAGGATCTCAACCTCATTAAGAAACTAGATTAGAGTTTCTCGTTTGCCATAGGAGAGGGCTATAGTATCCGATAAAATAGTGAGAGACATAACTAGTTTTTAAAAGTCTTCAACTAGTTATGCATGTCAAACTTGAGTGGTTTGCTTATAGTATTATTTTTTATTTATACAGATTTAAGTCTGCATTATGACTTCTTTATTTTCACTGTATAACACTATAGATAAAAATATATTGATCAATCCCAACTATGTGGATGGGTTGAGGAACTTGCAAGTTAGGTTCATATCGGAGAAGAACTCCAATATTCTAGATATTTCTGACCTTGGGATGGTCAGTAATAATGAGAAGGCAAAAGATATCCATATGGATATTAGCTGTTTATTTTGTGATAAGTTTGGACATTGGGAGTATAATTGCAAGAATAATCTTATAAGTTTGAAACAAGGTGCAAGTATAGCACCAAAAGGTGTGTATATGATACAAATCTATTTTTCATTGAGTGGCTCAGACTCTGATACTTGGGTATTAGATACTGCCTGTAGATCGTATATTTATAATTCATTACAGCGACTACAGAATATCAAAGGTCTGAAAAAAAGTGACCTCAAGCTTTATAGTGCAAGTGGAGAGTCCATTAGTGCAGAGGCTATGAGAACCTGTATGCTTGATTTACCTTCAGGCAAAACTTTAGTATTAAAAAACTGTTATTACATACCAAATATCATTAGAAATATTATTCTATACCTTTGTTATTAAAATAATGTTATGAAATATGGCTAATGGGAAATGGATGCTCTATTTTTTTTTTCTAATGACTTTTATGGTAGAAGTTATATTGATAACAATCTTTTAATTTGTGCACTCAATGAAAATATTTTTCATATTGAAAGAAATATGAAAAGAAAGAGAGAAGATGTGAATATCATATATCTTTAGCTTTGTTGCCTTGGTCATATTAGTGAGTCAAGGATAAACAAGTTATACAAAGAAAAATTCTTTGATCTGTATGATTATGAATCATTCAAAACTTGTGAATCTTATCTCATAGGTAAGAAGATCAAGACTCTATTTTCTGGATATGGAGAGAGGGCAAGTGAATTGTTAGTCCTAGTATATATGGATGTATATGGACTAATGATAACTCAAGCTAGAGGTGGATACTCCTATTTTATTATCTTAACAGATGATTTATCAAGGTTCGGATATATGTATCTTATGAAACATAAATCCGAAGCCTTTGATAAGTTCAAGGAGTATCAATGCATGGTTGAGAAACAAACTAAAAAAAATATCAAAGTTCTTCAATCTGATCGAGGAGGAGAATACTTATCCAGTGAATTTCTTGATCATCTTAAAAGTAAAGGTATTCTCTCTGAATGGATCCCTCCTTATACACCTCAGTTAAATGGTGTAGTAGAAAGGAGGAATCGTACTTTAATAGATATGGTGCGGTCCATGATATGCTTCACTGATCTCCCAATATCTTTTTGAAGATATGCCCTAGAGACTGCCGCATACATATTAAATGGAGTACCTTCAAACTCTGTTGCAAGCACATCATATGAGATATAGAAGGGAAGGAAGCCTAATCTTAAACATCTTAATACTTGGAGCTGTCCTGATTATGTCAGAAATATTTTTGGACATAAGCTTAGTGCTAGATCAGATAAGTATAGGTTTGTAGGATATCCTAAGAAAACTAATGGATACTACTTCTACCATCCTACTGAACAAAAGGTGTTTGTTAGTAGGCATGTCACTTTCTTGAAAAATGAACTCATCCAAGAAGGAGGCAGAGGGAGAAATATTGAACTTACTGAAGTTTATGATCTATAAATCGATCCAAAAATACTAATGGTTGGACCACAAGAAGATCCTTAATCAGAAGTATCTAAAGATAAGGTACATCCATAATACACACCTCCTCTTCGAAGGTCAGATAGAGTGCATCATGCACCTCTGAGATTTGATGTCAATATGATCAACATCATTCAGGATGATGATCCACTGATCTATTCGAAAGCTGTCATGAGTAGAGACTCAGACAGATAGTTGGAGGTCATGAAATCTGAGATGGACTCGATGTACACCAACCAAGTATGGACCTTGGTTGATGCACCTGAGAGTGTAACCCTAATAGGGTGCAAGTGGGTCTTCAAAAAGAAGATCGGAGCAGATGGCCAAGTAGAAACCTACAAAGCTAGATTGGTGGTGAAGGGTTTCAGACAAAAGCAAGAAATTGACTATGATAAAATCTTCTCACCAGTGGCTATGCTCAAGTCCATCAGAATTTTGCTTGCTATAACAGCACACTATGATTATAAGATCTGGCAGATGGATGTCAAGATCGTATTCCTCAATGATAATCTAGAGGAAGAAGTCTATATGACTCAGCCAGAGGGATTTGTCTTAAGTGGGGGGGCAAATCAAGTATGTAAGCTAAAGAGATCCATCTATGGATTAAAGCAGACTTCGAGAAGCTGAAACATCTGATTTGATATGACAGTCAAAGAGTTTGGCTTTATCAAAAATAAGGATGAACCATGTGTGTATAAGAAGACAAGTGGGAGTGCTATTCTCTTCTTGATTTTATATGTCGATGACATACTGCTCATTGAGAATGATATCTCAATAATGCAATTGGTCAAGACTTGACTATCGAATAAGTTTTTCATGAAAGACTTGGGTGAAGCATCCTATATACTGGGTATAAAGATCCATAGAGATAGATTTAAAAGGATGTTATGCTTATCTCAGTCACAGTATATAGATCTCATATTAAAAAAGTTTAATATGGAGGCTAGTAAGAGAGGTTACCTACCTGCAAATCATGGTATACATCTCTCTAAGAAAATGTGTCCTAAGACATCAGAAGAGAGAAAGAGGATGAGTGAAATTTCTTATGCTTTGGCTGTGAGATCAATTATGTATGCCATGCTATGTACTAGGCCTGATGTAGCTTATGCTTTGGGCATAGCTAGCAGATTTCAGGCTGATCCAAAGGAGGATCATTGAAAAGTGGATGATAGCAAGTCGATATTAGGATATGTGTTTACCTTAAATGATGGGGCAGTGAGTTCAAAGGGTTTCCAGCAGCAAATAATATCTGACTCAGTTACTGAGGCAGAATACATCGCTGCTAGTGAAGCCATTAAGGAAGCTGTCTGGATGAAAAAAGTTTATCATAGATTTAGGAGTCGTTCTTAAGAATGAAGGGCTGGTGTCACTCTATTGTGATTACACTGGAGCCATTATTCAAGCTAAGAAACTTAGGTCTCATTATAGATCCAAGCACATCCTCAGACGCTTTCATCTTATTAGAGACAAGATGTTGTCCTTGAATGAGTAGACAGAAAGAGCAATATAACAGACCCATTCACTAAGGTCATACCAAAGTAGCTATATAATTACCATCTTGATTGTATGAGATATAAAGGCGATTGGCTTTAGTGCAAGTGGGAGATTGAAAGAAAAGTGCCCTATAAGCTAATCGTAAGTATGTTGCGCTGGGACTTGTCTTTATAATTTTTCAACTCATGTAATGATATTTATTATTTGAGGTATTGATTCATCATATTAGCTGCATCTTATTATGTCTAAGATTATGATGAACCCTAAAGATTAGGACAATAATTTTAGGAGACATGAATGGGTCATGCTAGTGAGACCTAAAATCTTAAAACCTTAATCTTAAATATTCCTGGTCATAGGAACATTGAGTCGGAGATCAATATTCCAGATAGACTGGCACATCCTATGTATGCTCGATAGAGAGGGTGGCAAATCTCATTAGCCATTTGTGTGGGATACTAATACAAGGATGTGGATGCTCATTTGAGAAATGAGTCCATTGAATTGACTCGATGAAAGAAAATATCTTATGAAAGCCTTACTTGCATGTCAAAGATGGTTCTCTAAGTGAGAGTTGTGCAAGTGATCCTTAGACCTGAGATCACCATGAAATCTTGTGCACATGAATTCATATTTTGGTTCATACTTAAGTATGGATTTAAGATATGTACGAAGTATTTTGAATATAGTAGGAGTGTGTATGAAGGTTGTGAGTAGGTCAACATGGAATCGATTGCTCTTAGTAAGAGGAGATCGCATCCTGTGTATTCTCATTCGTAGATGACTCAGAAAAAATTTTTTGGCCAAAAGTAAGAAGGAGATTAGAAAGAGTTTCTAATGCTTCTTCATTAGAGTCATCATCGGTTAATTGAGAATCAATATGAATATATATTTGAGTTTGACATGATTCCATACTCATGAACATATTCAGGGTGCTGGGATGATCGAAGGATTGTATTGCATGGTAACTTACCACTGAAGGGCATATTTGGTATTTTTATCAAATTTTTATATCTTTTGGATAGTTATGATACGTTGCTAGACATCAATCTTGACTTATAGATTTTTGATCAAATTAAAAAGTTTAATTCGAACGCCAATTAGGAAGAGTTCTAATTACTGAAATTGGGTTAGTTCGATTGGACCTAAATCAATTAGATTAAATTCTAATCAAATTAGGTCAATTTATACTTGGACTTACTATCAGTTAGATGTAGAACCCAATGGGTCACACACATATGGAAATTGACCAAAGGACCCTTTTGAAAAAGGTTGATTGGAATTTTGGATTCAATCAGGGTTCCGATAAGCATGCTAGCACGTGTGGAATCCCTAGCTCTTTTAGAGATCAATTTGGTCTCATTCCTTACTCATTTGCTAGCCCAACTTGGTGGACATTTGGGTCAGGTCAAGCCACCTAGAACCAGCTAAAAATAGGCATCATATCTGGTGTACACGCCAAATAACTAAGAGTCCAACTTAAAAAGGACTCTTGGCGCTAATATGCAGAATGCATGCGCACTTTATTTGTGGTATGGAGAAGGACTAAGAATCCTTTTGTTTTGGGCCTTTATTTTTTATGGTAAATAGATCAGTTGATGAGCCACCTAGCACATTTTTTTAAGTATAAAAAATCTATCAGATTGTGCATAAAAAAATTGTTTGAATCTTTGCTGCACGCACAATAGTTTTTTCTGGACATGTGAAGGGATGTGAAGACTCCTTCTATTTAGGGAGTCTTAAGTGACTTTCTATCTAATAATTTTTGTGATAAGGATAAGTTTTAAGTGTTGATCATGTGGTAAAAATCTAAAAAATTATCAGATTAAGAAAGGTTACTTTTCACACCCTTTTCTGGGCATGCGCGCACGCAAAAGGGAGAAGGTGCTCGCGTATCTCTTCGGTGAAGAGTCCTTCTCACATATGAACTCTTATCCAAATAATATGTCATTTAGTGATGGCCTTTATATTTGAATAAAGGTTTATGTGGTAAAATTTTATGCTAATCTGATGTGTGAAGAGATGCAAAAAACATCTTGTTCTGGGCATGTGTGCATGAGAAGATAGGAATCGATGTATCACCCCCTAAAGAGTCCTTCTGTTTAAGGACTCTCAGATAAGTGATACGAGGACTTGATATACCTTTTCAGATGAGGTGTGCCTTTTCTATTAGCACCCCATCTTGTGCTATAAATAGGGGACAGTAGATGGGGTGATCATTCAATTCTTACATCCCCTATCCACTCCCTCTCTTACAACTCTAGGTTTTAGGACAAGGCTTGTTCTTTTAAGACAAGCCTAATCCTAATAGCTCTAAGGGTTTAAGAGATCTAAAAAAAAGTAGTCAAGTCTAGTGGATGGTTCAAAAAGGTTCAGACTTAGGTCTGGAGGAAGATGTGATCGATTGATGGCTGGTTGAGTTCTAAGGGCTAGAATTCTTGAATCAAGGTGAAGAAGGAGCATTTGGATGCCTCGTAAAAATTGGATTAGCATTATAGGTATTCTTCTGATCCAAATTTATGTTATCGTACTTTGATTGATATAGTCAAAAATTTCTGAGCATTAAGATTTTCGGTGCATCAGATATTTTTAATAAAAATTTTAAACACCTAATTCTTTTGCTGTGCCATCGAAATCCAACAAAATTATGGACACATATGACATGATTGATTATAAAGACTGCCCATCAAGTACAAAATATGCCCAAGAGAAAAGGTATGTGTTAGTCAAGATTGACTTTTAGGGCACACATCTAACATCTAGGACATATTTTTTACTCGATTTGATAAAATTAATAAAATAAATATTTTTCTTATATATTCATGTATAATGTGTCTATGAATCGTCCAAGGGATTAATGGCCAATAGCACATATTCTCAAGAGTTGAGAATTTGAGACACATGCCATTATAAATTAACTTCTAAATTACTCTCGATCATTAAATCATCATAGGGACAGTGATAGATCCATCAAGATCTATGCATAGATCATTTTTCTTTAGGATAGATGAGTCTCGAGTCCACAGTGTAGGAATACTGAAGCGAGAGAATAGGTGGTTGTTAGAGAATAATAGTACGGAACGTGATCAAGAATGAGAAGTCACTTATATTAGATTTGTACTCTAAAAGTCAATTGTTGGCTGACACATTATGTAATTCTAGGATCTAAACTTGTACTTGTAATCTTTTTATTATCAATAAAGAATTTTTTCATTCCAGTCATGTTTGTGTCCATGATTTGTTTTAGAAAAACGATTTTTGTATATTCTTAAAGAGTTAAGAATTTGAGTAATACATTAATTAGTGATTAATTTTTAAATACTTCCGATCAAAAGATCATCATGGAGGACTATGATCAATCCATTTGAGATCGATACACAGTTCACCTCCCTTATGGACAGATGAGTCTTGGATCTGCGGTATAGAGATACTGGGATAAAAGTGCAGATGGTTGTTAGAGAACAACTTGCACTGAGCGTGACTGATATAAGAACCACAATGATGTCTACTCACTCGTCAGTGATCTTTTTGATGTTGCAGTAGTGTGAGTGGTTCTTTGACCTGCGGTATCATTGGTTATTCACAGCGAGGCTATTGGATTTGACTGTACATTTTTTTAGACCCTAGCCATTCAGATCGTTGCTGTGTATGTTAGCTTCAGTAGGTTCAAGTTCACTATTTTGAGTAGGATGCACCTAGATGGAATCTATCGATCTTGGTAGAAAAGAAGAAGTCCTATACGATTTGCTAGACTGAGTTCAGAAAGTCTTTGGCCAAAGCAAATGTATATTCTAAAAAAAAGTTTTCATTGGATTCACAAATAAACTCGAGTTGAGCCAATCTAACATATGACTGACGATGGAATCTGATGAGTTTTTCATGACCTCCATCAAGTCGGAACTCATGATAGAAGGACTAAATCATACAATAATTATATCTAAAAATTTGTACTTTCATTCTACTAAATTACTACTACACACTGCTAGATATCACTGATGGATTATGAGACTCATCAAGCATCATCTTGATGATCGATCATCCTCGAAGGGTAGAATTAAAAATATTCTAATTCATCGAAAAGAGTTTCGATGATATTATGATGGAGATCACAATATATCTTACTACCAGATAGAATGGAACCTATAGAATCACATATTAATAGATTTAATCTCGAATTTGCCAATTGGGCTTATGAAGTTCTAATTGGGCTAGGGTTTATTAAAATCCTTGTAGATTTATGAGAACCATACTAGCACACGATTAAACTTAATTCTTCTCGAAACTTCAATTTGATCGAGTCCATAATCTTGAACCTAACCTAAATCTATTTGGTTTAATTGAGCTCTTTATTATGAGCCCAAAAAGATTTGATTAAGTCAATTAGTTGGCATAATTATCCTAACATTATCTCTTCTTTATCTCCTAATTATCTCTAAGTGTGTATGTGGAATAGATGAAAAATTGGGTGGTGCCTTCCTTCTCTTTTGGTAAGAATTGGGTGCCAAATCCTTAAGGGACCTGCCCCCTCTTATGTGGCATAGTGTGGAGGAGAGAGAGGTGGGGCCATGCCCCTTCTTATTTGGATAGAAACCCTATTGTGGGGTGCCAAGAGTTGGCACCCCAACTACCTGACATGTATTCCTATGATACCTCTTGTACATGGTTTAAGGGGCTGATTATATACTATTTATATCTGATTTTAATTGATATAAATTAGATTAAAAAGGTAGAAGATTCTTATGAGATAAGGATCTACCTTTTTAAGATAATTGAATTCCTATTATGTGTCAGGATAGTACCTATATAAAGGGTATGTCTCTAAGATTTTTAGGTAATAGATTTTTGATGAAAAATCTCTCCCTCTCCCTTCTCCACACCTCCTCTCCTCCCTCTCTTCTCTTCCACGCTCAAGAGTTTTGCATTCTCTTTTTCTACATGCCAAGAGGTGCTGTTTTGTCTTCAAGTGTAAAGATCAAGGAGAAGAAGAAGAAGGCTGCTGATCAAGAAGTTAATCCCACAATTCAGATCAAGATGTTGATCAAAGGACTCAAGTCTAAGATTCTTTTTGAGAATAAGAGTCCTCTACAAGGAAAAATCAATTTTAGATTAATCTCGATGGATATCCGTAGAGACCGGACACGTGTGCAGCTCGAGCATCTACGAATCTGTGATCATTGGAAGTGATGAATATCTATCCATGTCAAGGTAATGAGATTTGATCTCATATTTATTGTTGGAGCATGATCCCGGCTCCTCCCACGGACCTTGGGTGCAGCAAAACCAGCAACGAATAGATCTGGAGTCGTCTGGATATGATCCAAGGCCCTTGACGAAATTAGTCTGGTTGCTGTCTTCTTCGTCAGCCTTTCGTTCCAGATGAAGAATGCCTCTAAAACTTCCTCTAAAAAATTTAAGATTTAAGATCTGGCACCCAACCAGATCAGACCTGGATCGAGGTCCTTCAATTTGTAGATCTCGAATTGGGGTGTTCTAGAAGGGAAAAAAGATAGATGGAGATAGACCTCGCAGATCTGTCCTGCTGCAGCCTTTTTGTAGATCTGTTGATGGAGATCTCACCTGTACCTCAAACGACCTCAGGTCAACTCCAGATCTGAGAGGGACTTGTACCAACCTCTTCTCAAGAGATTTCAAGTCTTGAACCTAGTGTTTGGGTGCCTACAAGAGGGGGAGAGCAGATCTGGTAGGCGGCTGCAAGGGGAAAAAGGCTAGCGCCTCCCCTTCTTCTCTTTCCTTTTATGGACTGGCGGCAAGAAACCCTAGGGTTTCTTGCTCCTGGTGCATGAAAGATTGCTGGAGAGAGAGGGAGAAGAGAGAGAGAGCCTTGGGAGAAAGAGTTGTCTATTTTCTTGGCTTCATCCAACCTATACACAGTACATGTATATATAAACACAGGGTCAAGTGACCCAAACCCAAAACTCCCTTGACCAACTCTATGGGAGATTAGGTTAATCCAAGCCCATGTACACCCATGACTCAACCTAATCTCACCTATCCTAGGCCCAGACTTGGCCCATAAAGAGTTGGTCCCTTGAGGCCCACATAACCTAGACCTCAAGAACCCGAAAGGCCCACAGCCTTTCAACCTAGGGCCCAACTAGCCCTAGAGCCTCTATGAAGCCCTCATAAATGATTGACCTTGGCCTTAGCCTTGGTCCCCTGGGCCTTGGGCACACCACCTGGATCATAACAATCTCCACCTTAGTGTCCCAAGGCCTCAACTAGCTCCACTCTGTCCATCATCCGCATCAGCTCAACACATCTCTGAAAGCTATCCCGTAGAAGTACCTTCGTAAGTGCATCAGCTGTGTTCTCCTTGGTGTGTACCTTTACCAGCTCCACCTCACCATCCTTCATAAGCTCCCTGATCCGATGATACCGAATGTCGATGTGCTTTGTCCTTGCATGATAGACTGAGTTCTGTGCTAATATAAGTGCACTCGGGCTGTCACAGTGCACTCTAATGGCCTCCTGAGTAAGGCCCATCTCTGTCAACAAATCCTTCAGCCAAATTGCCTCCTTAGCTACTTCTGTCAGCCTGATGTACTCCACCTCTGTAGTGGATAGGGCCGTGATAGGCTGCAGACTCGATCTCCAAGAAATAGGACCTCCATACAGGCTAAAGATGAAGCCTGTCGAAGACCTCCAGGTATCCACATCTCCACTGAAGTCTGCATCTACATAACTGCCAATCAGCCCCTGAGCCTCCCTGGACATGTCAGAGTATCCCACTGCACCTCCTCGCTATCCATAGCAGATGCCAACTCCAACTGAACCCGCCAAGTATCTGAATATCCACTTCAGAGCTCTCCAGTGCTCCCTGCCAGGCTGCGCCACGAACCTGCTAACCTGACTCACTGCATGAGCGATGTCTGGCCTACAACAGACCATCGCATACATCAAGCTCCCAACTCCTAAAGCATAAGGAACCCTCTCCATCTCCTGAGCCTCCACCTCAGTCTGTGGTGCCATGGTCTTCGAGAGTCTGAAGTGACCGGCAAGTGGCAACTCCACCGGCTTTGCTCCCTTCATCCCATACCTCTTTAAGACCTTCTGTATGTAGCCCCCTTAAGATAGATGCAGCACCCTCCAGGCTCAGTCTCTGAAAATCTCCATGCCTAGGATCTTCCTTGCAGGGCCCAAACCCTTCATCTCAAACTCCCGAGATAAGGATGCCTTCAGATCCTGCACCACCTTCCTACTCTTGCATGCTATAAGCATGTCATCCACATACAAGAGTAGGAACACCCTAGAACCATCCTCAAGAGACTGAACATAAACACAGGGATCAAACTCGCACCTGGAAAGTCCAATACTGCGTACATAGGAGTCGAACCGCTTGTACCATTACCTCAGTGACTGCTTCAGCCCGTACAGCGACTTCTGCAATAAAGAAACCTTTCCCTCTGATCCTGGATCCCAGAAATCGGGTGGCTGCTCCATGTAGATTCTCTCCTCCAAATGACCATGGAGGAATGCCATCTTGACATCCATCTGCTCCAGCTCTAAATTCTGAGCTGCTACAATGCTCAGCAACACTCTGATGGAAGTATGTCTGACGATGGGAGAGAAGACCTCGTTGAAGTCGATGCCGTCCTTCTGGGAGTATCCCTTGGCCACTAACCTCGCCTTGAATCTGATACCTCCTTGCTTTGAAGGCCCTTCCTTGCGACTGTAGACCCATTTGCAGCCAATGGGCCTCTTCCCCTGTGGCAACTGCACCAATCGCCATGTCTGGTTCTTGTGGAGAGACTGCATCTCCTCGGACATCATCTAGACCCACCACTCTCTGTCCTAGCTCTCAATAGCCTCCTGATATGTATATGGGTCTCCATTCACTATCACCAAGGCATATGACAGCGTCTCCTCGAAGCCATATCGGTTCGGTTGCCTGATGGTCCTCTTGGGCTTATGTAGGGCAACATCGATATCAATTCTCGGTCCAGCTCGCTCCTGCTGGACCTCTCCACCTCGATCATCCATCCGAGTCCTCTCCACCTGTGGAGACACCTTAGGTAGATTCTCCACCTGAATGTCATATCCTCTCGTAGTACTTGCAAGAGGCAAAATCAAAGAGGTAAGCTGTCCAGCAGCGCCCTGCTGGATCTCCTCCTGCTCCTGCTACTCCTCCATGCCTGTTCACCTCCGTAGGACTGACTCCTCATCAAAAGTCACATCCCAACTAATGATGATCTTCTTTTTCAAGGGATCCCACAACCTGTATCCCTTGACTCCTCGTGGATAGCCTAGAAACACCGTCTTGCGTGATCTGACGTCTAGTTTGCTCCGCTCACCAGCTCCAATGTGCACATAGGCCGTGCACCCAAATATCTGTAGATGGCCTAGCCCAACTGTCCTTCCAGACCACACCTCCTCTGGAAGCCTACCATCCAACTTGGTGTGAGGTGACCGATTGACCAAGTAACCCACTGCATCAACTGTGTCAACCCAAAACTCCTTTGGAAGCCCTGCCTGCAGCCTCATGCATCGTGCCTTTTCCAGAAGTGTTCTATTCATCCTCTCGACCACCCCAGTCTGCTGTGGAGTCCTTTTAATTGAGAAGTGTCTCCTGATCCCACACTCCTCACAGTAGTCCTAAAACTCTCTGCTAGTGTACTCTCCGTCATTGTCTGACCTCAGACACTTCACGCTCCTCCCCTGCTCCTTCTCCACCTCCGCTCTCCAGATCTTGAACTTGGTGAAGACCTCTGACTTCTCTCTCATGAAGTAAATCCAGAGTTTTCTTGAGAAATCATCAATCAGGGTCATGAAGTATCTGGCCCCATTCCTAGCTAAAACTGAGGCTGGTCCCCACACATCCGTGTGTACTAACTCCAGAGGGGCTGCACTCCGAGCTGTACTGATGGTGAACTAAACTCTTCTCTGCTTTCTCATCTGGCAAGGCTTACAGATCTCCTCTGTAGCACCATCCTCCAGATCAGAGATGAGTCTTCTCCAACTCAACTCCCTCAGCCCTCTATCACCCATGTGGCCTAGGTGGTAGTGCCACATCCTGTAAGCCCCCTGTTGGTCCTGTGCTGCAGCTGCTGCATCAGACTCTCCGGTCACCACAGATCCCTCCATGCGATAGAGGTAATTGTCCAACCTCCTACCTCTCATCACCACCATAGCTCCATTGGAGATGTTCAGTACTCCGCTTCTAGTCCTACTGTTGAAGCTGTATCCACTGCGCTCCAAGTAGCCAAGTGACACCAGATTCTTTTCCAGCTCCGGGATGTGCTTTACATTTGTCAATATCCTCATAATCCCATCAAACATCCTCACCCTGACTGTCCCTATCCCAGCCACCTTGCAAGGATGATTGTCGTCTAGAGTCACTGATCCCTCATCTGTCTTGGTGTATGTCACAAACCAAGACCTGTGTGGTGTGTAGTGATGTGAGCACGCAGAGTCTAGTGTCCACTCCTCTGTGTAATGCCTGTGACCATCTGATACCACAAGTAGAACATCCTCAACCTGCTATCCAGCAACTGCACTCACTGATTCTGAGCCACTTCTTTCTCCCTTCTTGCTCTTCCATAGTGGATATTCTCGCTTGAAGTGCCCGAACTCATTGCACTTGAAGCATTTCACCTCTCTCTTTCCCTTCCTAAACTTGGACCGCCCCCTAGACTTGCTTCTACCTCTGCCTCTACCTATCCTCTCCCCTACTGCCAAACCCTCCTGGGGAGCCCAATCTCTGGTCAACTTTTTCCTCTGCTCATTCGACCTCAGCACTGAGACCATATCCTCATACTCCAGAGTCTCCTTGCCGTAAAGCAGTGTAGTCACCAAAGAATCATATGATCCAGGCAGTGAACATAGAAGCAATAGAGACTTGTCCTCCTCATCCAGCTTCACCCCAACATTCACCAACTCCATGCACAACTGGTCGAACCTCTAAATGTGGCCAATCACATCAGATGCCTCCTGCATCCGAAGACTGTACAACCTCTTCTTCAGTATTAGCTTGTTGCACATATTTTTCCCCATGTACATGGTATGCAACTTCGACCAAAGGCCCTTCGGGGTCTTTTCTTCCAGCACCGAATACAACATCGCATCCGTCAAACATCCTCTGATCACCGAGCATGCTTTCTTCTCCAACGATGCCCACTGTCTATCTGTCATTCCCTCAGGCTTCTCATCCAAAGCCTGATCCAGATCTGCTTGCATCAGAAGATCCTCCACTCAGATTTTTCACATAAAAAAATTCTCTTTGCTATCAAACTTCTCAAAATCAACCTTCATATTGCTGCCTATGACTGGATCCAAGCCAAACAAGTAATATAAATTTAAGAAGTGTAGAATATACCTTGATGGTACCTTGCTGAAAATTTTCAGCACTTGGGATCTTCAACTTCTTATACTTGGAGCCGCTTCCTCACCACCTGGCTCTGATACCAACTATTGGAGCATGATCTTGGCTCCTTCCATGGACTTTGAGTGTAGCAGAACCAGCAACAAATAGATCTGGAGTCATCTGGACACGATCCAAGGCCCTTGACGAAATCAGCCTGGTTGTTGTCTTCTTCGTCAGCCTTTCGTTCCAGATGAAGAACACCTCTAAAACTACCTCTAAAAAATTCAAGATCTGGTACCTAACTAGATCAGACCTGGATCAAGGTGCTCCAATTTATAGATCTCAAATCAGGGTATTCTAGATGGAGAAGAAGATAGATGGAGACAGACCTCACAGATCTGTCCTGCTGCAGCCTTTTTGTAGATCTGTTGATGGAGATCTCACCCGCACCTCAAACGACCTCAGATCAACTCCAGATCTGAAAGAGACTTATACCAACCTCTTCTTAAGAGATTCTAGGTCCTGAACCTAGTGTTTGGGTGCCTGCAAGTGGGGGAGAGCAGATCTGGTATGCGGCTGCAAGGGGGAAGGGGCTACGCCTCCCCTTCTTCTCTTTCCTTTTATGGAGTGGCGGCAAGAAACCCTAGGGTTTCTTGCTCCTGGTGCATGGAAGATTGCTGGAGAGAGAGGGAGAAGAGAGAGAGAGCCTTGGGAGAAAGAGTTGTCTATTTTCTTGGCTTCATCCAACCTATACACAGTACATGTATATATAAATACAGGGTCAAGTGACCCAAACCCAAAACTCCCTTGACCAACTCTATGGGAGATTAGGTTAACCCAAGCCCATGTACACCCATGACTCGACCTAATCTCACCTATCCTGGGCTCAGACCTGGCCCATAAAGAGTTAGTCCCTTGAGGCCCACATAACCTAGACCTCAAGAACCCGAAAGGCCCACAGCCTTTCAACCTAGGGCCCAACTAGCCCTAGAACCTCCATGAAGCCCTCATGAATGATGGACCTTGGCCTTAGCCTTGGTCCCCTGGGCCTTGGGCACACCACCTGGATCATAACATTTAGATCTAAATTTCAGATTGTATATATGTATTTTCTCTTGAGCTTGGATAGGATTAGATTTTATCTCTTGCATATGGGGTTAAAGGGTTTAACCTGTTTTATTTTCTGCTGCATATTTCAAAAATTTTGAAATCTATACATGCCGCCTAGCCAATTTTCTAATGGTGGTATCAAAGCCACAGACTTTTGAAAACACATATGATTTGATTTTTAGATTAGATTTAAAAATTTTAATGATTAAAAATTAATTTTGTGCTGATATAAGATTGTCCTGGTATAAGATTTACCCCATATATTGCAAAGATTATCCTAGTACAAGATTGATCGATTTTAAAAATTATTTTTAAAATAATTAAATTAAATCTTTTAGATCTAAAAATTAATATATATGATATATTTAATTTTATATTTAGATCTCAAAATTAGAATGATTAAAAGTTCACATCAAACTGATATAAGGTTGTTCTGATATAGGATTTACCCCCTGTATTGTAAAGGTTGTCCTAGTTTGATGTGAATAAATTTTTGAAAAGATATTTTTAAAATATTTTAATCATTATTTTAGATCTAATTTTATATATATTTGATATGTGTAAATTTAATTTTAGATCTAAAATTTGATGTATATGTGATGTATTTTTATTTTGATCTGAAACTACATATATTTGATATATGAAACTAGGTTTAGATCTGAAACAGTTTTAAGATTATAAGTCACTAATTATATGTAATGAAATATAATCTAAAAAATTATTTTTAGATCTAAAATTATATTGTTGCATGTGGGTATGGGTTGAACAAATTAACTCGAGTGATCAAACTATAATTAGGGTCTAATTGATTAGATTAGATTAGAATCTATTTTCGATTTTGAGCAGTTGATTGAACCTAATCGATAGATGATTAAGATTAGATCAAAGGGGCTCAAAGTCGAGTTTAGTTGTAGTTGGTCACATCGATTCATATTTTGATGTGAATTGATTGACTCAAGATCGAATTTGGCTCAGTGGTTCGGATCCGTTTCAACAGATTAACCTAATCGATTCTAATCGATCAATTTGGTGTCTAAGGCAAGTATTTAGATGGTGGTTATTTAATTGGTTCTATTGTCTGATCTAGTCAATTCTGATTGATATCTAAGGAAAGCAATGGGGGGACCCCATGCATCTTAACTTACCTGACCATATTGGGAGATTCAGTTTCATGTTAGGTTACTTGTTGACTCGAGTTCACCCATATCGACTAGGCTGGTTAGATATATTGATGTGCTGACCTAATTTAATCAGTCAGATGTTAAATCTACTAATTTAGAAGAGATTTAAACCTAAATCTTCTCATTAAATATTAAGTCTAGAGGTCTTCCATCGTTGTAGAGATGCGGGTGCCTTTCTGATGTTGATCATTCTCGACTAGTTACAATAGTTTGATTACATCAAGAAGGTACAATCACTCTATTGATATTTGATGTCTCAGGATAAAGATGGGATTGGGCCTAATAACTGTTAGGTGAGGATCTCAATGACGGCTTTGCATCCGCTAGTGAACGATGGATCTGACTTAACTAAAAAATATGTCAATAACTATTAGGTGAGGCTACGAGACTTGGAGACCAAGCCCACTGCATCTTACTTAGTGAAGCAATAGACAAAGTGTTGTCCACTCATTGATCTGTACTCATCAATAATCATTAGGTGAGGTGTGTATAGATTAATGGGACCATAGTATCCACTTGAAATCAATCGCATATAGGTTTCTATTTCTCCATCCAAGAATTGTGAGAGATTTGAAGAAATAGTGAGAACCTTTGTTTATTTTTAAAATCTTCAGATCAAATAATTTTATAAGTATAAAATCTAAATAGAAATTATTCTCTCTGTAGATAATCATGTCGAGTTCAAACCCCTTAGCCTGAATCCTCGAAACAAGTAGGTTGATCGGCATAAATTACGAAGACTGGCTCCAAAATTTAAGAATTGTTCTCAATTCCAAAAAGCTTACCCATGTCATAGATCAGGAAGTGCCTGTGTTACCTGCTCATCCATCTGCTGATCAATGAGCTGCACTTGAGAAATAGATGGACAAAGATAACAAGGCAAAGTGCTATATCTTAACGTCCATGTCCAATGATCTTCAGCAACAGCATGAAGATATGAAGATTGTTAGGGAGATACTGGTTCACCTGCAAGAGTGTATGGTGAACAGAGTCGCATAGCTCATTTTGAGATCTTCTGAAGACTTTTCAGAGCAAAGATGCATGATGGACAGTCTGTCAATGATCATTGTTTAACAATGATAAAGGACATAGAGGAGCTTCAGAAGCTCGGAATGAACATGGACAAGGAACTACAGATGGATCTGATCCTCCAATCTCTTCCTGATTCATATGGGCAGTTCATCATAAACTACCATATGAATAAGATTGATGCTACTTTGCTAGAGTTATTAAATATGCTAGTGACTACATAGGGCACCTTGAAAATTTTAAGGGGTACATTTCTAGTTGTGAAGCGAGCTTCCTCTAAATGGAAGTCTTCTTTTAAGAAGAAAAAAAAGCTTGCGAAGAAACAAAAGAACGAGGCCAAGCTCAAGAAACAGGTTTTATAGAAGACCGATGACAAGAAAAAGTGTTTCCATTGCAATGTCGAAGGCCACTGGAGAAGGAGCTGTCTGGCCTACCTGGCGACTGTCAAGAGCAGAAAGAAGGATTGACCTTCTGAAGGTACATCTGAAATACTCGTTATTGAAACTAATCTAACAATTTTCTCTTCTTCTAGTTGGGTTCTTGATTTTGGTTCAAGTGCTCATTTGTGCACTTCAATGCAGGGTCTTGAAGAAGTTAAGGGGCTGAGAGAAGGCGAAATCACTCTCCAGATCGATAATGGAGTAAAAGTTGCTACTGTGGCCATCGAAACCTACCCTCTGCGACTACTATTATGATTTAGTTTGCTTTTAAAAGACTGTTACTATGTATCTGTAGTCAGTAAAAATTTGATTTCTATCTCTTTACTAACACAGGATAATTATAATTTTTATTTTAATAAAGGTACATGTTCAATTTATTTTGAAAATAAACTTGTAGCATGTATTTTTTTGATTGACAGTCTTTACCATTTGTATAGCGATGCAAGTGTAAATATTAACGAGCAAATAGTAAATGCCATAGGGTCTAAGAGACCTAGAGATAGGATCAGCCAAAAGTATCTGTGGCACCTTAGGCTAGGCCATATTGGAGAAGACAGACTCAACAAACTGAAAAAAGATAATCTTCTTGGACTATTAACTTCTGAGTCTTATCTAGTCTGTGAATCATGTCTTTAAGAAAAAATAGCCAAGCTGCCCTTTGGGGACAAGGGGAAAAGGCCACTGAGATATTAGCTCTGGTACATACTGATGTATGTGGTCCACTCGATGTACAAGCCAAGGATAACTATATCTACTTCATAACTTTTATCGATGATTCTTCATGGTATGGGTTTGTGTATTTGATGCACCGAAAGTCTAAAATCTTTAAAAAGTTCATAGAGTTCAGATATGAAGTAGAAAATAGATTAAAAAATTCATAAAAGTTCTTCGATCAGATCGAGGAGGAGAATACTTTAGTAAAAAATTTCGGACCCATCTCAAAGATACTAGCATAGTCTCACAATAGACACCTCTAGGGATATTTTAGCTCAACGGATATCTGAAAGGAGAAATCAGATCCTATTAGATATGGTCCAGTCCATGATGAGCTTCACAGATCTTCCTGACTTCCTATGGGGACATGCTTTACTTACTGCAATTCATCTTTTGAATCGAATTTTCTCTAATTCTGTTCCCACCACACCATATGAATTATGGCATGATAAGAAGCCAACTCTTGGGCATCTCAAGATTTGGGAATATCCGACCCATGTCAAGTGACAGTAGGCGGATAAGTTAGAGGCTAGGTCCTTTAGGGCTCGTTTCATAGGGTATCCTAAAAAAATTATGAGATACTACTTCTATCTTTCTGAGGATCACAATGTGATTGTGAGCCATCATGCCATATTCTTAGAAAAAAAATTTATCAAAGATGGAGGTAGTGGGAGGAAGATTGAGCTCAAAGAGAAAGTCTCTAAAGAGCATCGAGTCCAAGAACCTGAACTCAATAATGAGCCAGTAGATGTGATACCTCCTCTACTTCGTAGATCAAGTAAGGTCTCCCGTCCTCCTAGAGATACTTAAGTATTTTTACAGAGGATTTAGAGGAAGCATTCCTTGTGGGAGATAGGGATATTAGGAATGATCCCAAAACCTACGATGAGACAATATTAGATGTAGACTTCGAGAAATAGATGGAAGCAATAAAGTCAGAAATTGACTCTATGCATTCCAACCAAGTTTGGTCCTTAGTAGATCTACCTGAAGGTATTATACCTATTGGGTGTAAATGGATTTGTAAAAAGAAGATTGGATCGGATGGTAAGATAGAGACCTATAAGGCAAGGCTAGTCGCGAAAGGTTATAGTCCATGCGAAGGCATCAACTATCATGAAACCTTTTCGTCTGTAGCCATACTAAAATTTATTTGTACTCTGCTTGCCATAGCAACATTTTATAATTATGAAATTTGGCAGATGGATGTGAAAACTACCTTCCTAAATAGATATCTTGAGGAAGATATCTGTATGGAGCAGCCTTTGAGTTTCATATTTAGTGATGGTGATCACAAGGTCTACAAGCTGCAAAAGTCCATATATGAACTCAAGCAAGCATCTCAGAGTTGGAATACTCACTTCAATGATGTAATCAAAATATTTGATTTCATAAAAAATAAAAATAAACCATATATGTACAAAAAGGTCAATGGGAGCACTATCACATTCCTCGTATTGTACATGGATGACATCCTTCTGATTGGAAATAATATTTTCATACTGATGTTGGTCAAAGTATTATTGTCAAAAGAGTTCACCATAAAAGATCTAAGAGAAACTTCCTACATTCTTGGTATAAAGATCTATAGAGATAGATCTAAAAGAATGATAGGACTCTCATAGCATATGTACATAGAGGAGGTGCTGAAGAGGTTCAGCATGAAAAACTCCAAGAAGAGTCTTTTGTCCCTTAGACATGACATTTATCTCTCCAAGAAGATGTGCCCTAACACACCTGAAAAGATCCAGTGCATGAGCAAGATCCCTTATGCTTCAGCAATAGAGAGCCTCATGAATGCCATATTATGTTCATACTCTAATATAGCACTTACCTTGAGTGTCACGAGTAGATATCAGGCAAATCCAGATGAAAAACACTGGATTACTGTTAAAAATATCCTTAAGTACTTGAGAAGGATTAAGAATTTAATGTTGATCTTTGATAGAGGATCGGAGCTGAAAGTTGAGGGATACATCGATTCAGACTTTATGGCTGATGTCAATGATAGAAAATCTACATCGAGACGTATCTTCTTGTGTAATGGTGGTGCGGTTAGCTGAAAGAGTTTCAAGCAGCCGATCATTACAGATTCGATTATGAAAGTCGAGTACATCGCCGCCTCTGAAGCTGCTAAGGAAGCTTTTTGGTTTAAGAAGTTCATTACGGAGCTGCATGTGATGCCATCAGATACTATTGCACTGCACTGCAACAACAACGACGTCATAGCCCTCGTTAAAGAGCCAAAGTCTTACCAGAAGTCCAAACATATAGAGCAATGATTTCACATCATATGCGAATACCTTGAGAAGAAGTTCGTCGAGATACAGAGAGTCGACTCTGCACTGAATGTGGCAGACCCATTGACCAAACCTCTCAGCTAGCAGAAGATCGAAGCTCACCTTGAGAAGATGAGTCTTAGGTATATCACCAATTGGTTTTAGGTCAAGTGGAAGTTTGTTGGATTTGTGTCCTAGAAGCCAATTGTTGGCTAACACATTATGTAATTCTAGAGCCTAAACTTGTACTTGTAATTTTTTTATTATCAATAAAAAAAATTTTCATTCCAATCATGTTTGTGTCCATAATTTATAAAAATTAACAAAAAATATTTTTGTATATTCTTAAAGAGTTAAGAATTTAAGACATATTAATTAGTGATTAATTTCTAAATGCTCACGATCAAAAGATCATCACGAAGGATAGTGATCAATCTATTTGAGATCGGTGCATGGTTTACCTCTCTTATGGACAGATAAATCTTGGGTCTGCAGTGTAGAGGCACTAGAGTAAAGGTGCAAGTAGTTGTTAGAGAACTACCTACACTGAGCGTGACTAACACGAGAACCACATAGATGTCTACTCATTCGTCAGTGGTCTTCTCAATGCTGCAGTGGTATGAGTGGTCCTTTGACCTGTGATGCCATTGGCTATTCCCAGTGAGGCTACTGGATTTGACTGCACATTCTCTTAGTCTCTAGCCATTCGGATCCTTACTGTGTATGTTGGCTTCAGTAGGTTCAGGTTTGCTATTTAGAGTAGGATGCGCCTAAATGAAATCTATCGATCTTGGTAGAAAAAAAAAAATTCTATGCGATTTACGAGACTGAGTTTAGAAAGTCTTTGATCAAAGCAAGTGTGAATACTAAAAAGAAGTTTCTACGAAATTCATAAATGAACTCGAGTCAAGTCAATCTAGCATATGACTGATGATAGGGCCTGACGAATTTTTCATGACCTCCATCAAGTCGGAACTCACGATAGAAAGACTGAATCATACGATAACTACACCTAGGGATTCGTACTTTTATTCTACTAAGTTGTCACTATATACTGCTGGTGTCACCGATGGATTGTGAGACTCATCGGGCGTCATCTTGATGATCGATGGCCCTCGAAGGATAGAATTAAAAATATTCCAATCCATCGAAAAGAATTTCAATGATATTATGATATAGATCACAATATATCTCATTATCAGATATAATAGAACCTATGGGATCACACATTAAGAGATTTAATCTCGAATTTGTCAATTGGACTTATGAAGTTCTAATTGGGTTAGGGTTTATTGAAATCCTATTAGGTTTATGAGAACTGTTGGGTATAAAATACCCTCCGATCGAAGTTTGTAAAAGACCGACCCTTTCAGGGCTTCTCCAACTTTCGACCTGGTGTGGCATCTCTCTGAACCCCCCCGACCATCTGAGTTTCCGGACTTCTCTGACAATGAGCTTCTCCATCCATCTACCGTGCCGCTCCAAAGGCTCTCTAGGCCTCACTGTCAGCCGACCTTCTACAGTGATCAACTATTCTCCGAACTCCTTCCGAACTTCATCAATATCCGAGCTTCTTCGACAATGAGGTTTCTACAGTAATCGGACTCCACCCAAGTTTCTACGATGGTCGACCGCCTTCAAAATTCTAACCGGGCTCCTGTGAGAGCCGAACTTCTACTACGAGCGATCTACTCCGAACTCCTACAGCGAGCGGTCTGCTCTGAACTTCTACTACGAGCGGTTTACTCTGGATCTCTACTGTAAGCAAATTTCATTCGAGCCCCTACTGTAAACATGTCTCTTTCGAACTTTCATTACAGGTAGACTTCAGCTGAGCTTCTTCGTAGTTGGATCCCAGACGAGCTTCTACAGCAGGACAGGACCCACCGGCCAGATCGCTACTCCGAGCTCCCACGACAACCGATCTTCGATCGAGCTTCTGCAATAAGCGATCTCCTTTTAGCCTTCTGCAAGAACCAGACCTCGATCAAACTTCCATAGCGAATGGATATCGGACAAGCTTCTACGACGGATGGACTCCGACAGCTGGATTCTTACAATGGTCGATCACCTCCGACGTCTGTCGAACCTCCCCAGTGCCATCCGAAGTCCATCACCGGCCAACCCTCCACCAGATCCTTCATGAAACCGAACTTCTCCGGTGGATCATCTTCAGACGGACTTCCACATCAGGTGAATCCCAGACGGACTTCTCTAGCAATCGAACTCCTACCGAGCTTCACCAACGAAAAGTCTCCATCCGAGCTTCTACAACAGATGACTCCCACCTGTAGTATCAGTGCCTAAGGTATCCGATAACAGTAGACTCATCAGCAGCTTCGAAGACATCCGAGCTTCTCCCAGATCGATGGGATAGAGAGCCATTCCACTCCATCAGATGTCCCAGCCAAGCTCTAGCTGACAAATCCAAACTCTCTGGCAAGTCATGACAATGGCCACTACCCTGCTCCACTCTCTGCAACGGATTCTGCGTGGCTTCACTACTCTCTAGCAAGTCACGATAATGGCCACTACCTTGCTCCACTCTCTGCAATGGATTCCACGTGGCTCCACTACTCTCTGACAAGTCGCGACAATGGACATCGCTCCACTCTCCGGGCTCCACTACTCTCTGGCAAGTCGCGACAACAGACACCACTCTACTCTCCGTAACAAACTCCACGTGACCCTGAACGACCCCTGATGCCACTACTCTCCATAACAAACTTTGGGTGGCTCTGAACAGCCCACTACCAGACGGTTACAGACGTCGCTGTCAATTAGTTACGCACTCCGTCTATAAAAAGGGACCTCCAGATACGTTTTTCTCTAAGCTCAAAACTCTATCTCAAAACTCTGCTAAAATTTCTACTCGAGCACTCCATTTCTGTTGAAGCAAAGTACTGACTTGAGCATCGGAGGGTCTTACCGGAGCACCCCCAACTTCGGTTTAGACTTTCATTGTAGGTCCCGACAACGATCGCGGTCATCTCGACTCCAGCAACTCCAGCTTCGGTGGAATTCTGCGCCAACAGAATTGACGCTAGAGGAAGGGTCTTGTGTCTTCACGGTACCCTTGTTCTTGAAGGAGTGCTCAATGAAACTGCCTCCAGTCATCTCCTCCGACGTCCTCCTCTCCTTCTCCTATTAGATCTCCACCTGATGCCTCCCCGAAAGGCATCCACCAGACGATCCATGGCCTCCGTGGCCAGATCTCAGGCTTCGACCTCGCCTCCAGTTTTTCAGGCTCCTCCTCCCCCTCCAGCAATGGTGGTCGGTATGGAGCAGTTTGACCTACTGGTTCAGTAGGTCAGAGGCCTCACTGAAGCAATGCAGGCCATGCAGTAGCAGCAGCAACAGCTGCAGGTGTCAGTGCAGTTAGAAAGAGCATCGTCGGAGCTTCAAGATCTGGTAGTAGGGCGGGCCACTTGGGTCAGTCATCCTATCTTCCCCGGTAAGGGGAATCCGAGGGTGGAGAGCCCCCCAGTCTGATCACGATTCCACTCCCGGAGGATCCCTACCTTCACTCTACCAGAAGACCCTCGAGACTCGCAGTCGAGAGGACCTCCTAGATCGAAGGCTCCAGGAGATGAACCGACGGATCGAAGAGCTCCACCACGCTCCCCCTACTTATGGTAAAGATATCTGCACTGACCCTCCTTTCTCTCAAATGATCATGCAGGAACCGATCCTGCCAAACTTCAAGCTCCCCCAATTCGAAAGCTACGATGGGACCTCGGATTCGGTTGACCACCGGAGGCCTTCCGGACAATGATGCTGCTCCATGGTGCGCCAGACGCCATCCTGTGCCGAGCTTTTCCATCCACTCTGAAGGGAGCAGCAAGGAACTGGTACTCAGCATTGAAGTCGGGTACCATCTTCTCCTTTGACCAAATGAGCCACCAGTTTGCAGCTCATTTTGTTAGCAGCCGGCGTCCCCGGAGAGGCTCGGAGTCTCTCATCAACATCAAGCAAAGGGAGGAGGAATCCATCCGAGCTTACGTCAACCGTTTCAACGTCGCCGCATTGGAGGTCTGAAACTTGGACCAATCGATCACGATGGCCGCCCTGAAGGGCGGTCTTCAGAAGAATGATCTTTTGTTTTTCCTAGAAAAGAAGTATCCCAAGGACTTTTCTGATTTGCTGGCTTGGGTCGAAGGATATGTCCGAGTAGAAGAAGCCTTCAAGATGAAGGACGAGGAGACCGCGAAGGAGCGGCAGGCGGGAGACTCAAGCAAGCCCGCAGTTGAAAAAGGGTCAAGTGAAGCTCGACCGTATTCTCGAACTCCTCCCAGACACAGGAGTGTTTGGACTCCTCCCCGAGCTCGTAAGCAGAGAAGCCCGGACCACAGAGTTCGACGGAGCTCTCCTCCCGGAAGATTCCATAGTTACACCCCTCTCAATGCATCAAAAACTCAAGTGCTGATGGAGGTTAGGGAGCAGCTGCCAAGGTCGGAAAGGATGCGCTCGCACCCTGGAAAGCACAACCCAAACAAATTCTGCCTCTATCACTGTGACCACGGCCACGACATGGAAGAATGCATTCAGCTCTAAGACAAAATTGAGGAGCTCATCAGGCGAGGTCGGCTCGACAGATTCATTCGACGTTGACCTTAAGGTAGGGAAGACCGACCTAGGGGCCTGCCACAGCCGGAGCCGCCAAGGAGGGAGGAGCAACCTGAAGATCGGCCTCCAATTGGGATTATCAACTCCATCTTAGGAGAACCCCGATGGGGAGCAGACCTTCTGCGGCTATAGGGTTCGAAAAATCTACGAATGTATTACCAACAACTTTGCCCTAAATAAAAATTTCTTTCATATTCACGTATTTTTTCTTTTGGCATAAGCTTATAACAACAGGAAGTAACTTTTCCATACAAATGAAATTAAGCGTGTTAGGAACAGGAGGAGAACCTTGTCCTAACATGAGCAAAGATGAAGGCCCGATTTCTTAAAGATCGGATGGGGGGAGAGGCCCTTGCAACGGCCCTTATGTGCCCCCACAGCCTTGTTAGGAACAGGAGGAGAACCTCATCCTAACACGAGCGAAGACGAAGGCCCGATTTCTTAAAGACCGGATGGAGGGAGAGGCCCTTGCAACGGCCCTTATGTGCCCCCACAGCCTTGTTAGGAACAGGAGGAGAACCTTGTCCTAACATGAGCAAAGACGAAGGCTCGATTTCTTAAAGATCAGATGGGGGGAGAGGCCCTTGCAACAGCCCTTATGTACCCCCACAGCTTTGTTAGGAATAGGAGGAGAACCTCATCCTAACATGAGCAAAGATGAAGGCCCGGTCTCTTAAAGATCGGATGGAGGGAGAGGCCCTTGCAACGGCCCTTATGTGCCCCCACAGCCTTGTTAGGAACAGGAGGAGAACCTCATCCTAACATGAGCAAAGTCGAAGGCCCAGTTACTTAAAGATCGGATGGGGGAAGAGGCCCTTGCAGCGGCCCTTGTGTGCCCCCACAACCCTGTTAGGAACAGAAGGAGAACCTCATCCTAATATGAGCTGAAACTGACTGTCGGGAACAAGAGGAGAACCTCATCCTTACACAAATAAAAGCTCGGTCGATCAAGATCAAACAAAGAGGAAAGCCTCCTCAACGACCCCTCTACACTCTCACGACCCCGTCAAGAGCAGAGGGAAGACCCTCACTCGAACACAGAAGAAAAGGAGAGATGAAAAGAGAAAATGATGAACTATGCCAGCGATAAGTGAAAAATAAACTACATCAAAGGCACAAGGGACCTCTTCTCAATGAGAAAAAAAACCCTTATCGAAACTCTCCAGTCCCTAAGGGCGAATCAATATAGCGACGATCAAGAATCTTCAAACAACATCGACATCCAACAAGATGAAAGACAAAGAAGCTCAGTAAACAATGACTCAAAGCAAGAATAGACGAGGTAATGAGAAAAATTTTATTTCATTAGTAAAGCGTGCGTTACGAAGCCTTTGAAGGTCGAGACTCAGGGGACCTCACCTCAACGAGGAAGAAGACCCTTGTTGAAAATCTTCGGTCCCAAAGGGTGAATCAGCACAGCGAGGATCAAAAATCTTCAAACAACGTCGATGTCGAACAGGACCAAAGATAAAAGAAGTTTGATAAACGATAACTCAACACCAAAATGGACAAGATAATAGACAACTTCATTTTCATTTCATTGGTGAAGTACACATTACAAAGCCCTGAAGGCCAAAAACAAAAAGAGAAACAACCAGAGAAAAAAAAGGAATGCATAATAAAAAGAGAAGAAAGGAGCTCTAAGGAAGCCCGACTTCTTCCGACTTCGAGCTCTCGGTCTCAATCCTTATTAGGGATTGCCATAAGTTTTCTACTTCTTCCTCTAGTTCCATCTTTCTCAGCAGTATATCCCGGTACATCTGGTGAAACCGCCGGCTCTCACCCTCCGACTCTCGAAGCCTCTTCCTCAAGACCTCGGACTCTGCCTCGGCATCTTTGACCGCCTGCTGCTCGTGGACCAACTAAATCTTCAGCTGCTGTAATTCGGCCTCCTCCCGCCCAAGGGCCACAGATAATTCTGCCATGGTCTCCCTCAAGGAGCGGAGCTCGTCGGAGCCTTGTGTAGAGGCGAGCTAGGCTCTCTCAAATAACTACCTCCGAAGGCGGGCAACTTTGTCGTCGCCGTCTGGAGCTTCCTTTGGTAGTCCTCTACTTGTCCGCTCCAGCCGACTCGGTAGGCATTGTAATTCGTCTCAGCATCTTACAGCTACTTTTGAAGGTCAGAGAGCTTCTGCGACCAGTCTCGATCGCGGTCGGCTTGGACTGTGAGCCAGGATGAGCTCCCTTCCAACTGGTCGATCTTCTCCCATGTGGCCGTCAGCTCGACTTCAAGGGAGCTGATCTTGAAAGCTTGAGCCCAAGATCGATCGCTGGCACGTTTTCGAAGTTCCTCGAGCTCCGTAACGAAGTCGGCCTTCTTCTGGGTGAATTCCATGAGCCCCTTTTTGTGGAGGTCCTGAAGACGAATAGCCTCCGCAATGACTTCCAAATGGCTCTTCCTCAGTCGGTGAAGTTCATCTTCCAGCATTTTGGATTTCTTCGTCAACTGACGAACTTTTCTTCTGAGGTCTCGGATCGTCGACTTCAGAGGAATCCCCTATGGCAGGGGGAGAGCTTCGGTAGGGCACTGTCGTTGGGAGACAAGAGCACCATGACTCAGATTAGTACAAGAAGATAAAAGAGAAGGAAAAGAATATAGAAGAAAAAAAAAAGAGAGGGGGCACTCTGTAAAGAAGAATCCAATTTTATTGATTAAATAATTTTTAAGTACAAGAGAACGAAGAAAAATCACCACAAAGAAAAAATACAAAGCTAGAGGTTCCGAACCTCTGGGGCAGAAGTAGAGAGGCTCGGCGTCCCTAGAAGATCGTCAGTGACAGCCACGGCGGTCGACGAGATCCCGACTGGAGGAGGACCGGCAGCGACTTCGGATGGTCTAGCTTCATCATCGGATGCCTCGTTCAAGAAGTCGAGATCCAATTCGAGAAACCTCCCAGCCACCTTCTCTTGGTAGAGTTTGAAACCCTTGATGAAGGCATCCTGGCCGAACTGGACCTTTAGATCCTCCATATCGGAGGAGGCTTTAAACTCCTCCACTGCTCGAGCCCTAGCCTCCAAGACCAGGGATGGGATCCACGCTTTCAGCTCAAAAACTTGTGCCTTCAACTCGAAAACCTGCACCTTCAATGCGGAGACCTCGGCCTCAGCCTTCCCTCTCTCCTCCTCCAAGACAGTCCTCAGATCGGACGAGGTTTGTCCCTCTTTTTTCAGCACCTCTCGGAGACTTAGGACCTCGGCGATCTTCTCCTCGAGGCGGGTGGCCCCAACCAGACGACCTTCCTTTGCACGAGCTGCCTCCCTCTTGGCAATCTTCACCACCTTGACGTTGGCAACAAGCTGGTGCCCAATCTGTAAGAAAGATCAGGGAGTCAATATAAAGGCTGAAGAATAAATTAAGAAGCAGGAAAGAGGAAAAAGATGAGTTAACCTACTTCGAGGAAAGATCCCAGAGAGTCCCAGACCCACAGCTCGGGATCGGCTAGGACGATCCTCTCGACGACCTCGGGCAGAATGCACCCTTCGACTAGCCTCTTTATTAAGTCCCTGTTATTGAAGGAATTTTCTCCCAGGTCTTCCTCGGAGCCGCCGGCCCCCTCGACGGCAACCTTGCGACTGCGGCTCCTCCGGACCAGGGTCTTCTTTCTCCTCCTCCCTTCGGTCCTGGGTCCCCCTCAAGATGAGCCTCTGGAGCGGGATCCTCGATCGAGGGGCTCCTTGAAAGGGCTCGAGGGACTTCGGGTTCGGTGTCAGAAGAGACTTCGACAGCGACGGCCACCGGAGCAGGTGCAATCGAGCTTGTTCCTTCTGTCCTGGCTTTCTTCACCGACCCTGAAGTCGAGGTGTCTTTCCTCTTGTGGGTCTTGAGACCCTGGGCTAACCTCCGAGCCATGCTTGCATCCATGTCTGTGATAAAAGAAAATCAACACGGCTTAGAGATGGAATAAGAGAAAGAAAAAAATATATATATAATAATGGTACCAGTAGGGTTAAGAGGACTCAGACCGACGTTGAACAAAAATTGTTCCTTCAGAAGTTCTGGGAGGAGGGGGGCTCGATAGGCCTCGAGCTTTTTGGAGGCTTCGAGGTCGTCCCTTTCCAGGCTAGAAGCCCGACGGATGGAATCCCTCAGAGAGCCCCAAGGGGGTAATCCTAGCTCCAAGGTCAGACATCGGACATAGAAGAACCTCTCCTTCCAGTTGTGGATAGAAGAAGGGACGCCTTTCAGCAACCCCTTTCTATCGAACTGAGGGGAGAAGTACCATCAGTCCTTTGTCGAGGGATGATGCTTGAAGGTATAGAAATTCCTAAACAAAAAAAACGTTGGCCAAACTTCAGCTAAACTATAAAGAGAAAGAAACCTTATTAAAAATCTAAAGGAGTTCGGTACGACGGAAACTAGAGAAATATTCAGAAAATAAAAGAGAGCGATGACAAAGGACGACAGGAGAAGTCGAAGTCCGGCATGGAAGGCCTCCTGATACAGACAGAAGCGGTCGGGATGAGGGGCGCTAGCCCTGTCAGTTGGCCCGGGAAGCTCCAGCTCGTACTTCGGAGGAACTCCATACTGAATCCTTATCAGTGAAAGTTCATCCGGAGTCAAGGAACCGGGGATGGTGTCCGACGCAAAGGCCAGACAAGGTTCAGTCCTAGCTACGGATTCGTCTATGGTACAAGGACTTTGGAAAACTGGGACTGACGAACTCCTAGAACTGCTAGAAGAGGAGATATCAGAAGACATTTTGGATCAAATGGAAGCCACAAAATTCCAAAAAAATCAGAAAAAATAGCAAACAGGCCCTCGAGGAAGCTAAATGAACAGAATAAGAAGAAAAAAGGATAGAAAAATAACAAGAAGTTTCGAAACTAACCTAGATCGGCCTCAGGAGTGTAGGAAGATGGCAAGGATGATGGAAGTCGACCCGGAGGACGTCTAAGGCCGAGAAGGATGCTGGAGGATGCTGGAGCTCTCGGGAAAGAGAAGGGGAACCGAGGGATTCTCTCAGGCAAAGTGAGACCCCTGAAGGAGGAGAACATATTTAAATAGACCTCGGGATCCGGCACAATAATAATTGTGGATCTCCTCTGGCCGGCTTGCACTCACCGTGTGTCCCACTCACCTTGACAGACTATTGAAAATGGCTGGCAGTTGACAAAGTCATTATTACGCCGTACCTAGAGCCACGCTCCAGTGGAAATTCCAAAAAGAAAATTTTTTTTTTGAAAAGGCTCTAGTACCAGTGTGTCGAACATCAAAATATCTGACAACCATCGAGTACAGAAATCGAGGAAAGCAACTTTGGCCGTGAGAATTTCTCTGTACTTCCTTCATTTGGAATCCGAACTCAGAAGTAGGGGGACTGGTGTTGGATATAAAATACCCTCAGATCGAAGTTTGTAAAAGACCGACCCTTCCAGGGCTTCTCAGGCTTCTGACCTGGTGTGGCGTCTCTCTGAACCCCCCCGACCATCCGAGCTTCCAAACTTCTCTGACAATGAGCTTCTCCATCCATCTACCATGCCGCTCCAAAGGCTCTCTAGGCCTCACTGTCAGCCGACCTTCTACAGTGATCAACTATTCTTCGAACTCCTTTCGGACTTCATCAATATCCGAGCTTCTTTGACAATGAGATTTCTACAGTAATCAGACTCCATCCGAGTTTCTACGACGGTCGACCGCCTTCAGGATTCTAACCAGACTCCTGTGAGAGCCGAACTTCTACTACGAGTGATCTACTCTGAACTCCTACAGCGAGCGGTCTGCTCCGAACTTCTACTACAAGTGATCTACTTCGGATCTCTACTATAAGCAAATTCCATTCGAGCTCCTACTGTAAACACGTCTCTTCCGAACTTCCATTACAGGTAGACTTCAGCTGAGCTTCTTCATAGTCGGATCCCAGATGAGCTTCTACAGCGGAACAGGACCCACCGGCCAGATCGCTACTCCGAGCTCCCACGACAATCGATCTTCGATCGAGCTTCTGCAATAAGTGGTCTCCTTTCAGCCTTCTGCAAGAACCAGATCTCAACCGAACTTTCATAGCGGATGGATATCGGATAAGCTTCTACGACGGACGGACTCCGACAACTGGATTCTTACAATGATCAATCGCCTTCGACGTCTGTCGAACCTCCCCAACGCCATCCAAAGTCCATCGCCGGCCAACCCTCCGTCAGATCCTTTATGAAATCAAACTTCTTCGATGGATCATCTTCAGATGGGTTTCTACATCAGGCAAATTTCAGACGGACTTCTCTAGCAATCAGACTCCTACTGGGCTTCACCAACGAAAAGTCTCCATCCGAGCTTCTACAGTAGATGACTCCCACCTGTAGTATCAGTGCTTAAGGTATCCAACAACAGTAGACTCATCAACAGCTTCAGAGACATCCGAGCTTCTCCCAGATCGATGGGATAGAGAGCCATTTCACTCCATCAGATGTCCCAACCGAGCTCCAGCTGACAGATCCGAACTCTCTGACAAGTCACGACAATGGCCACTATCCTGCTCCACTCTCTACAATAAATTTTGTGGGGCTCCACTACTCTCTGGCAAGTCACGACAATGGCCACTACCCTGCTCCACTCTCTGCAATGGATTTTGCATGACTCTACTACTCTCTGGCAAGTCACAATAACAGACACCGCTCCAATCTCCGAGCTCCACTACTCTCTGGCAAGTTACGACAATGGACACCACTCTACTCTCCGTAACAAACTCTATGTGGCCCTGAACGACCCCTGACGCCACTACTCTCCTAACAAACTCCGGATGGCTCTGAACAGTCCACTACTAGATGGTTACAGACGTCGCTGTCAATTAGTTACGCACTCCGTCTATAAAAAGGGACCCCAGATACGTTCTTCTCTAAGCTTAAAACTCTATCTCAAAACTCTGCTAAAATTCTCACTCGAGCACTCCATTTCTGTTGAAGCAGAGTACTGACTTGAGCATCAGAGGATCTTGCCGGAGCACCTCCAACTCCGATTTAGACTTCCCTTACAGGTCCCGATGGCGGCCGCGGTCATCTCGACTCCAGCAACTCCGACTTCGGTGGAATTCTACACCAACAAGAACCATGCTAGCATACGGTTAAACCTAATTCTTTTCGAAACTTCAATTTGATCGAGTCCATAGCCTTGAACCTAATTTAAATCTATTTAGATTTAATTAGGCTCTTAATTATGAGTCTAAAAGGATTTGATTAAGTTAATTAGTTGGCATAATTATTCTAACATTATCTCTTCTTTATCTCCTAATTATCTCTAAGTGTGCATGTGGAATAGTTGGAAGATTGAGTGGTGCCTTCCTTCTCCTTTGGCAAGAATTGGGTACCAAATCCTAGAGGGGCCCACCCTCTTTTATGTGGCATGGTGTGGAGGAGAGAGAGGTGGGGCCACACCCCTTCTTATTTGGATAGAAACCCCATTGTGGGGTGCCAAGAGTTGGTGCCCCAACTACCTGACATGTATTCTTATGATACCTCTTGTACATACTTTAAGGGCAGATTATATATCATTTATATCTGATTTTAATTGGTATAAATCAGATTAAAAAGGTAAAAGATTCTTATGAGATAAGGATCTACCTTTTTAAGATAATTGGATTCCTATTATGTGTCAAGATAATGTCTATATAAAAGGTATGTCTCTAGGATTTTTAGGTAATTGATTTTTTGTAAAAAATCTTTTCCTCTCCCTTCTCCACACATCCTCTCCTCCCTCTCTTCTCTTCCATGCCCAAGAGTTGGGCATCCTCTTTTTTCACATGCCAAGACAAGTTGCTTTGTCTTCAAGAGTGAAGATCGAGGAGAAGAAGAAGAAGGCTGGTGATCAAGGAGTTGATCCCGTAGTCTAGATCAAAGTGTTGATCAAAGTGCTCAAGGCTAAGACTCTTCTTTCTAAGATTCTTCTTAGAAAGAAGAGTCTTTTACGAGGAAAAATCAGTTCAAGGTTGATCCCGATGGATATCTGTAGAGGTCGGACACGTATGTGGTTCGAGCATCTACAAATTCGTGATTATCGAAAGTGGTGAATATCTATCCATGCTAAGGTAATGAGATCTGATCTCATATTTATATCTAAATTTTAGATTATATATATATATATTTTTCTGAGCTTGGATTGGATTAGATTTGATCTCTTGCATGTGGGGTTAAAGGGTTTAACCAATTTTGTTTTTCACTGCGTAGTTCAAAAGTTTTGAAATCTACATATACTGCCTATCCGATTTTCTAACAACTTGGATGTCTACTCACTCGTCAGTGACTATCTCGATGCTGTAGTTGTGTGAGTAGTTCTCTAGCCTGCAGTGCCTCAACTACTCACAATGAGATTGCTGTAATTTGACAACACATAAAGATGATTCCTAACCATTTAGAGTCTTGCAGTGTTTGTTGGCTGTAGTAGATTCACTGTAGGAGTAGGGAGGAGTAGTTCTATATAACCTAAAAAGTTGAGTCTTTAAATCTGTGGAAACAACAGCATGATTATGAAAAAGAATTTTTATATAGGATTCACAATTGGACACAAGCTAATTAATTCTTGCTTTTGACGGATGCTTAGGGTTTAATAAATTTTCATGATCTGCATCCTGTCGGAACTCTCGATAGAAGAACTGAATCACACGGTAACTACACTTAGAGATTCTACTTTCAATTCTGTTGGATTACCACTATTTATTGCTAGATGTCACTGATAGATTGTGAGAACTCATTAAGATCATTCTGGATCGATAATCCTTGATGGGTGTGAGTTAAAATTATTTCGATCCATCGAAAAGAGTTTTCAATATTATTTTGATAGAGATAATTGTAAGTCTCACTATCAGACAAAATAAAATCTATGGAGTCACACACAAAAGGGGTTGATCAAGTTATTTGATTGGATCAAGATCAAATTATCAATTGGATTGATGATTTGGATCAATTTGTAGAAGTTACAAATTTAGTAACTACTAATTGTTAGTATTAGAAACTTAATTGTAAATGTTGTAATGTAAATTGATCTAATTAAATTATAAATTAAGTTCTAATTAATTTAAATCAGAGTTAATTTAATTGGACTTGATCTAACTTGGGGCTAATTGGATTTAATAATCCAATTTGGACTTGGATTCCAATTCTAATTAAATTAGGATTGACAATCTTTTTAAATTAGATTCGAATCGGATTCAAATTGGATTCAAACCAAATCCAAATTGATTCTAGACCTCACCTAATTAGATTAGATTAAGAGGATATTAGTTTGATTGAGATTCTCTCTCCTTTTCAGCATGAAAAAGGAGAGAAGGTGGTGTCGTTCTCCTAACACATGTGGGAAAAGGAGGGGCGCCAATTATTGGTGCCCCATCCTTCTAATATTCTCTCTCTTTCTTAGTTTTAAAAATTAATCAAATTCTAACTGATTAGAATCAGATTAAAAATTTGTTTAATTTATTTTTCTTTATTTTGATGTGGAGATTGAGAAAGAATTGGATTCCTCCCAGGATTTGGCGTGGGACTCCTTGTGGCCGCCCACTCTTATGCCTATAAAAGGGGCATCCCACCTCTTGGATGCCCCAACCAAGTTTCCATCAAATTTCCATGGTAAAAGGAGAGAAAAATAGAGAAAAATTAGAGAAAAAAAGAAGAGGAAAGAAGGAACAAAAAAAGAAGAGAAATGGTTCTCTTCTTGCATCTTCTTCGAGGTCCTGCGCAAAAGTGTTCGTGCAGTCTTTTTCTATGAAGAGATCCAATCCTGTGGAATAGATATGAAAGAGGCTAGTACCTCGATGATCAAAAAGGCTTCGGACTTACCTCAGTCCTGTGTAGATACCTGTAGAGGCCAGGTATGTGCATGGCTACAAACAAAACCTGGATTCAATCCATATCCTACTTGCAAGCAGATAGCAATTCTGATGTAAATTTTTAAATCCTTTTTATCTCTATTTTCAAATCTATAATTCTAATTTTATCATGCATGTTAGATCCTATTTAGGTGATATTATATGTGATTTAAGGAGTGCAATAGGTTAAAGTTCTAATCTATGCTTTCTGCTGCGTTTTCATAAGATGAAGAAAATTCTGCATGCTGAAATCACCTAACTCCAACAGTTATCACACTTACTTTTTCTGTTCCAGAACCAACTGAAAGTCGTGGGTGTTTTTGAATTTTGAAATAGGATGTAAGTGGGATTGGCTTTGTTTTCTTAATTGAGAGTTTGATCTAATTTGATAGAAGCAAGTGTTGAGGGGAAGAAATGACTAAGTTGAATCTTACCCGATGAGGTGAAATCTGATGTAGGCTGACATATGCTTACTACTGAAGTCAGAGCTCAACATGCTTAAGTATTCTACCATCTACCATCTATGTTAGAGACCAGTCATTGTGGGGACAAGAGTAAGTTTGATGCCGAAGTTATAAATGGCCGATCCTAAGAATTTCACTCTGAATAGTGGTCTGGTCCTTCGGATCATCATAGACCGAAGCTAAGATTGGATTATATTATCATGCCTAACAACCCATATCTAGCCACTTGCTCATGTCTTCGATCCTAGGAGAAAATATTTTTCCAACACTGTTCTTGCGGTTGCACAACAAAATAACACATCTAGACATGCTGTAAGCATCTCTATGCATCAAGATACTATTACATCAATCCCCATAGCAAGCCTTGTGATTGTACAATAAATGTACTATGGTTTATGACATAATATTAGCTTAGCATGAAGGAAGGCTTTAATAGTAATCTTAACACTAAGCATTCCAAATTCAAAATTAATCAACCAAATTGGCCAGATAAGTAGGTGGGAGGCTCCCCATGCTTTCGCAATGGTCCTAATTAAGTAACCACCTTTGATATTTGTCTAGACACTAATTGATCAATCAATCTCAAACTCAGTCAACTATTGATTTTCACCATTACGACTTAATATAATTCTTAGAAAGATATATGGTCTCATGCACATTCTAATTTTAGTATTCATAATATTTAGCAAATATGATTCATCATAAAATAAACAGGATCATTTCCTATTTTAACATTATGCTATTGATGTTAGGGAACGATGTGCAAAGATTATGGTAATCACAGAAGAAAGAAGAAGAAATCTAAAAAAATATAGAACACACAAGCACGAAACACAGAGAATTTACATGATTCGAAGTGTCTTACTCCTACGTCCACAGCCGCACAGAAATATGTATTTTTTACTCAAAAAATTTATAGAGTACAAGAGATAGAAAGAAACTCTCTCTCTCGCCTTCTCTTCTACACAGTATAGCCTTCTTTGGATGCCCAATGTTATCTATTTATACCATAGATTAGGGTTGCCATTGGTAGGGATCTTTTTTTCGGATTTGCCCTCTATTCCAATAAGACAGAGAAGGAGAATCACAATCATCCATAGTGTGTATCTTAGACCCTCTCTTCTACCATTTGTCGGTGGGATTCCACCCTCCTAGACCTTCTCGATAAGGTGGCGCTACCCCTCTTGACCCCTTGTCTGTTGACCGTGCAATGGGACCCACGACTACCAACCATAGCGCACATATAAAATTCGCATCAAAGAGATGGATCCGGCTCTACTATCCCAACATATTATGTATATCCATTCTACCTCGTTTTTATTTTCTCTTGCCATGTGATATGTAAGGCTTGGTGTAGTCACAATAATTAGTAGTTATTGAGAAGATGCTTGCACATTGAGCTATCTTGCCAATATCATGTGGTCCAATAAAATATTTTTGTACCGACCAATGCCCGTAGGTAAGCCATTTTTCTTTTATAGGTTATAGGTTATATACATAATTCTTAAAAATTGAAAACTTTTGATTTTAAAGAGGAAGGAATGGAGAATAAATGAGAAGAATAAAAAGGGAAAAATAAAGGATAAAATATCAGAAATTTCGGACAGTGTTATATTTGCTCAAACAATGGAGGTTCTATCTTATTGGCCGTACGTAATTGTTCCAATTCTCCAAGTGGGAAATTATAGATACCTCTCTACAATTTGTATTTGGAATTATCTCCATTAGACGGTATTAATCTCGTGCGTGCACACACGATATTTATGCGTGTAGATTTGTATACATGTGCGCGCGCGTTTGTTTGCGGTAGTTACCGCAAATGGACATCCAAATGGGCCTAAAGCTGACAGACTCAGTTGTGCAGTTTTTTTCTTTCTTCTTCTTCTTCGTTTTTTTTTTTTCTTTTTCTTTTTTTTTTTTGTGATGAAATGGGAGGTTGAACCATCCGTTTATTAATAAGCAGAGTACTTACAATGGAATCAAGTTGAGGGGACTTGTTCCAGGCGGTTACGTCAAAAAAACAACTTGGATGGTTTCAGGACTTGTTCCACGGACTCAGTTGTGTAGTTACAAAACTAGTGGGGTCAGACTCCGGTTCCGCTGTGGCGACGTTGGTGATGCGTGCCGCTCGTTGGAAACATAACAAAGGTTGGTTAGACCTTGAGGGAAGAGCACGTGATCGGCGACGTTGGTGAGCTTGAAAGGGACCGAGATGAGTTGGGAGAGCTGAGCTTCACGGCCTCACGGGAATCCACCCCTTCTCTCACGAGCCATCTTTGTGTGCCCTGTACGCACCCACCACAAACACCCACACACCCACTCACGCACCTCCCATCCATTTATCCCTCGTTGAAATCCTCTCAACCATTCCCATTACTTTTTTCCTTCTATTTTGTGTTCATTTAACTTACTCCATGGATCGAAACCACTTTTCTCGCCCAAAATACCCACCAAAAGCTTGTTTTACAACTCCGGGTTGACTGGCCATTCCAGATAGGCCCATGAACCTAGGTTGAACTGGTTGGCCATAGCTCGTTAGCTGATGGAAAGTTGCGTGGATGTATGCTCTTAAAGGGCCTCAGAAATGTCCCTGTTCCCAAAACATCATCTAAATTACAAAAGGGAAGGCCTAGGATATCCCTCCTTGGATTGTGGGTTTAATAAAAGGAGGGCTCTACCCGTCCTTAGGCTACAGCCCTATGCTCTCCGTATCTGTTGCCATGCAAGCTTCTCCTCTAATAACAATACGATCTCTTCTCTGTCCTTAATTACAATTTACAAACACAAGAATTCAAAATAAATTTGAGTGGCAAAGGTTTGAAATATATATCCTGAGACAATGATTTGGTTTGTATTTTTAGTGGGATGGGCTATGGTGTGTAGGTTGTTAGAGCGATTATCGAGAACGGACAAAGGCTTCTGTTCTTGGAGGACACACAGCCTGCAGCTCCAGCCTAGGCTGCCTCGCTCCAGTGGCCAACCCAGTCCCAAACTATCTTTATCAATTCTGACGAGCACTTTATTTATTAGCATGCCACCATGCACGTATGGGGTTACTGTTGTTATTTACTCACTCTTTATCAATCTGCTCTGCTCCATCTTTTTCCCTATTGAGTTGGGTGGCTTGCATGGATTGGAAACATGGAGCTTCATGATAGGGTCAAGCTTGGACTAGGTGAAACTAACCAAGGGTGAGGGTCATGGGGCCTGTCATTGTAGAAGGTGAACGTCAAGTCTACTATCACATGTGGTGGGTGAAGGACTAAGTTAGAGGGCGGGTCGAAAGTAATTTTGTTGGGTGTTGAATAATTTGGTTTGGCCAGTTACAATCCGCAGCCATGACCCCATACCCATCATCACGAACAAGAGCATCCATCAGAATTCATAATGCCACCACTCTTGCTTTTATTGCGTCAAATGGACTCCGAGACCTTTCTTGTTTGTCTCAATTCGTTCTCCCCTTGGCTCCTTTCTTTCCACACTCTTCCTATTATGTGCTTGCACTTTCTTGTGCTGAGGGATCCCTCGCTTCTGCTAGTGCTACTTCCCATCTTCCCTCCTCCCTCGGAGCTTTCAATGGTCTTTATTTATTCCACAAAATCCAACCCATCTGTACCAGTATTTATTTCAAATCCTCCTCTCCCACTTGATGACAATCACAAGCATCAATCAAACGTGCCTTTACCTCGCAATCCCATGCATGAAACCAATGAATAAGACTCCCTCCTTGCCTCCTCCGCAGGAAAACTAGGACAACCATCCAACACCTACACCCTCCTTTCAATCTCACTGGCCTTCATCCCAGTCAAAAACCACATCAACACTCTCTACTCTTGTTCTCTTCCTCTCTCAATTCCCACCACTTTACCATCGGCAATTACGACTGAAATAGATAAGGAAATGATGGTGTCTCCAGCAGCTGACGATTCCCAGACCTCAGGAGGGCCCAAGAGCACCACCACCCCTCTTCGCCCACCGGAGCAGGGCCTCAAGTGCCCGCGGTGCGACTCCCCCAATACTAAATTCTGCTACTACAACAACTACAGCCTCACGCAGCCAAGGCACTTCTGCAAGACGTGCCGCCGGTACTGGACCAAAGGCGGCGCCCTCCGCAACGTGCCTGTCGGTGGTGGCTGCCGTAAGAACAAGAAATCCAAATCGTCGGCCTCCATCCGCCTCCCCCTTGATCCCACCAACCCCATCACCGCCGGGATCCCTGAACCTGGCGGTGGCCTCAAATTCCTCGCCGGGCCCTCCCCGCCTGCAGTCGACTTCCAGCTAGGCGTCCTCCCGTTCACAAGGCTGCACGCTCCAACCACTTGTGGGGTCTTGAGCATCGGCAACCAATTCATCTCCTTCGAGGACTTCTCCTCATCCACTGCTATCTCATCTCCGGCTGCCACGATGGCTTCTTCTATGGGGGGATTTAACTATCCAACTTCTTCCATCGGGTTCTATAGCGACGTAGGTGGTGGCTCTTCCCCAACCGCGAATAGCAATACGCTCGGTAATATTGCTTCTTCAATTGAATCCTTGAGCTCTGTAAACCAAGACATTCATTGGAAGCTTCAACAGCAGAGGCTGGCTATGTTCTTTGGAAGGGAGACCCGAAGGGAGAGCAGTGTATCTCCTCTTCCAACCCCTTTTCTGGAGAACCAGCCAGAGCCCGTCTCTTTTCAGGTGCCAGAGAGCTCCAGAGCTCATGTTTGTGGGAACAATGGGTCGAGAAGTGGATGCGTTAGCAGTACTGAAACGCCACCGACATGGTTTATTGACAGTTCTTACACGATGCCCACCTCCGCCACCGCCAATAACACCACCAATTCCCACAACATCAGCGCCGCCACCACCAACAACCAAAACAACAACAAAAACAGCGGCGACAACAACTCTAGCAATTGGAATGGAATCCCAGCTTGGAATGACATGACACAGTTTGCTAGTCTGCCTTGAGTAGAAACGGTCAAACGGGAATGGAAGTATATGTTTCCAATGCGATCATATTTCATGCTCTTTTCTGGTTCTCCAGTCTTCTTAGTTTGCAGTTAAAGCAATATGGGGAGGCGAGAATGATTTAATGTTTTCTTAAAGAGGGTGATTGGTGGGCTGTGTTCAATGTCTTCTGATGTTGCTCTGCTGCTTGGTGCTTTTGCGCGCTCTCTCTCTCTCTCTCAACTTTGTATGTCTTCTTTCGTTTCTTCTGGTTTTTTTCTGATAATCTTGTTACAAAGCTGCAGGACTATCCCGTAGCAATAGAAGCAAGATTATAGTTGAAATTGATGCCTCTCTTCTATGCCCTAACTACAAATTTCTGTTTGTATGTAGGTTTGGATTCTCTTTGGGGTGTGTCAAATTACGTTGTAATCTGACGGTTTATGAGAATCATTTATCTGAAAAAATAATTATAAAAAAAATAATTTTTATTATATTTAGTTGATAGAAAAATTATTCAAAAAAATAATATTAAAAAATAATTATTACGTTTGGTTGGAGGTAATCTTATATAGAAATGTAATCAAATTTATAAATATATCTTCTAATATAAAATAATTTTTTAATAGTAGATAATAATATCATATCTAATTAATTTTTATATAATGACTATAATCATAAAGTCCTTTGCATAATGCCATCTCTATTTTAATTTTTTTTTTACAAAAATTTTTTATTGAATAAATTTGGAAAGACATCAAAATAAATTCATTGATTATATATGCAGCTTTATTGATAGTATTTTTATTAAGTATAGATTACCATTATTCAAAAATTTATCAAATACTAACCCTTCTAAGGTATTTGTTTTACCTTCTTCAGAAAATAAACATTGAACCTACCAATTTTTTTATCAACTCTCTCTTCCATCTTTTATAGCAAATATGATAATTTGACATAGGATTTATTTTTCTATATCAGATTATCCACAATCAAATAGGCCCTTAATGTGATGCAAGTGATGGGGCCGGAAGTCAACTAAAACTAAGCTAGAACTCAGCTAAAAACACTTGCTTCTTTCATTAACTTTTAGTTGCTTTGTCTTCTGCTTTGTTTTATTATCTTTATATAGATTTGCAAGAGTTATTAATTAAATTAATTTCTATGCCATGTCGTATCTTTTTTTTTTATTGGTTCCAATTGACCTCAGAGCTCTTCACTTATCTATAGGACTACTTCGATATCAAGCTATGTGAATAAAATAAATAAAACAGTAGCTCAGCAGGAACCTACCTATACTCATGCCAACATCTCTCCTAGTTAGGGCTTTTCATATGATTATAGTTGCAGCTTAGCAATGAGGTGCAGACTGTAGTGAATGAATTGGAGATAGAAATAGAGAGAGAGGGTGGTGGCATCTTTTGCTTCCTTTTGTTTGGAACATTTCTTCCTCTCTTTTGGCCATGGAGATGGAGCCGAGGCAACTGATAACGAAATGAAGACTGCTTTTTTATTTTATCCATTCGATTTGCTTGCAATTCTAGAAATAGCTCTTCTTTAAGAATGGGCTTTATCTGAATCTTTCTTCGCCATGCTGCTGCAGTCAGAGTCCAGCATGTTTATCGAAAGGCCAATACTACAGCAGGTTGAATGACAGCTTTTATTGCTGACCACTATGATGACTGAATTTGGAGACAGGATGGAGACTGCCTGCTGGCCTTGCGAATTTTTTTGTATCTTAATCTATTGAGCTGTTCTCGCACTAGACTGGTGTGATAGCTCATTTGAATCAAAACAAAAAAAAGAATGAGCTTTATCATCTTCCTTCAAGAAAAATGATTTTCTTTCTTTCCTTTATTGCCCAGCTTTTGAAGACGTTGCCTTTATACGATGACCCAAGCACGTGATTGGTTTCTATAGCTTGTTGGTGATATAGATAGCTTGAGAGAATAATACTTTTGAGTTTAGACAGCCCATACACTAACTGTTGGTACAAAAATCCGCTTGCGCCGGAGAAGCTGGAGTCGAGGGAGTCGCGGTCACCGTCGGGACCTGCAAAAAAAATCTAAACCGGAGGTGGGGTTGCTCCGGCAAGATCCTCCGACGCTCAAGTCAGTTCTCTGCCTCAACAAGAATGGAGTGCTCGAACGAAAATTTTAGCAGAGTTTTTAGGTAAAAATGAGAGCTTATCGAATAACGTATCTGGGGTTTCCCTTTTATAGACGGAGGGGGCGACAAATTGATAGCGACGCCTGTAACCGTCTGATAGTGGGCTGTCCAAAGTCAGAAAAAATTTATTGCGGAGGGTAGTAGAGTGGGATCGTGGCTATCGCCGTGGCTTACCACGTGGAGTCAGTTATGGGAGTGGAGCGGCGTCCGCTGTCGTGACTTGTCAGGGAGTGGTAGAATCGCACAGGATCCGCCGCAGGGAGTGGAGTAGTATCATGGCCGTTAATACGGTCTGTCAGGGAGTGATAGAGCTGCGTAGGGTCCGCCGCAGAGAGTGGAGCAGTGTTGTGGCCGTTACTGTGGCCCGCCAGGGGGTCTAGACTTGTCGGCCGAAGTTCGGTTGGAGTCGGTAGCGAGGTCCGGTACCCGTAGGAGTTTGGGCGAAGTCTACTTACAATTGGGGTCGTGGGCGGAGTCCGGCTCCCGTAGGAGTCCGGACGAAGTCTGTCTGCAGCCGTTGGAGTCGAGGACGGAGCCCAACTCCCGTAGGAACCCGGGCGGAGTCTTCCTGCAATTAAAATCAAAGGCGAAGTCCGGCTCCCATAGGAGTCCGGACAAGGCTTACTGGCAGTTGAAGTTGAGGATGGAGCCCGGCTCCCGTAGAAGTCTGGGCGGAGTCTACTTGCGATCGAAGTCGTAGGCGGAGTCCGGCTCCCGTAGGAGTCTGGGCGGAGTCTTCCTGCAATTAAAATCAAAAGCGAAGTCCGGCTCCCGTAGGACTCTGGACAAGGCTTACTGGCAGTTGGAGTTGAGGACGGAGCCTGGCTCCCGTAGAAGTCCGGGCGGAGTCTACTTGCGGTCGAAGTCGTAGGCGGAGTCCGGCTCCCGTAGGAGTCCGGACGGAGTCTTCCTGCAATTAAAATCAAAGGCGAAGTCCGGCTCCCGTAGGAGTCCAGACAAGGCTTACTGGCAGTTGAAGTTGAGGACGGAGCCTGGCTCCCGTAGAAGTCCGAGCGGAGTCTACTTGCGGTCGAAGTCGTAGGCGGAGTCTGGCTCCCGTTGTAGTCCGGGCGGAGTCTTCCTGCAATTAAAATCAAAGGCGAAGTCCGGCTCCCGTAGGAGTCCGGACAAGGCTTACTGGCAGTTGAAGTTGAGGACGGAGTCCGGCTCCCATAGAAGTCTGGGCGGAGTCTACTTGCGGTCGAAGTCGTAGGCAGAGTCCGGCTCCCGTAGGAGTCCTGGCGGAGTCTTCCTGCAATTAAAATCAAAGGGGAAGTCCGGCTCCCGTAGGAGTCCGGACAAGGCTTACTGGCAGTTGGAGTTGAGGACGGAGCCCGGCTCCCGTAGAAGTCCGGGCGGAGTCTACTTGCGGTCGAAGTCGTAGGCGGAGTCCGGCTCCCGTAGGAGTCTGGGCGGAGTCTTCCTGCAATTAAAATCAAAGGCGAAGTCTGGCTCCCGTAGGAGTCCGGACAAGGCTTACTGGCAGTTGAAGTTGAGGACGGAGCCCGGCTCCCGTAGAAGTTCGGGCGGAGTCTACTTGCGGTCGAAGTTGTAGGCGGAGTCCGGCTCCCATAGGAGTCCGGGTGGTGTCTTCCTGCAATTAAAATCAAAGGCGAAGTCCGGCTCCCGTAGGAGTCCGGACAAGGCTTACTGGCAGTTGAAGTTGAGGACAGAGCCCGGCTCCCGTAGAAGTCCGGGCGGAGTCTACTTGCGGTCGAAGTCGTAGGCGGAGTCCGGCTCCCGTAGGAGTCTGGGCGGAGTCTTCCTGCAATTAAAATCAAAGGCGAAGTCCGGCTCCTGTAGTAGTCCGGACAAGGCTTACTGGCAGTTGAAGTTGAGGACGGAGCCCGGCTCCCATAGAAGTCCGGGCGGAGTCTACTTGCGGTCGAAGTCGTAGGCGGAGTCTGGCTCCCGTAGGAGTCTGGGCGGAGTCTTCCTGCAATTAAAATCAAAGGCGAAGTCCGGCTCCCGTAGGAGTCCGGACAAGGCTTACTAGCAGTTGAAGTTGAGGACGGAGCTCGGCTCCCGTAGAAGTCCGGGCGGAGTCTACTTGCGGTCGAAGTCGTAGGCGGAGTCCGGCTCCCGTAGGAGTCCGGGCAAAGTCTTCCTGCAATTAAAATCAAAGGTGAAATCCGGCTCCCGTAGGAGTCCGGACAAGGCTTACTGGTAGTTGAAGTTGAGGATGGAGCCCGGCTCCCGTAGAAGTCCGGGCGGAGTCTACTTGCGGTCGAAGTCGTAGGCGGAGTCCGGCTCCCGTAGGAGTCCGGGCGGAGTGATGGGAGTTCACCAACGGCAGTCGAAAGTCGGAAGAGACTTGTGAGGGTCAATTTCGCCAAGAACTTCGGTCAAGGGTATCTTATACCCAACACCAGTCCCCCCACTTCTGAGTTTGAATTTCGAATGAAGGAAGTTTAGAGAGGTTGTCGCAGCCGAAGTTCCCCTTCTGACGTCTCGGCGCAACCACCCTCGGATATGTCAGCATTTAACGTGCGCATGCCAGAGCCCTTTCTCCGATTAGGGTGATCCAAAAAGTCTTTTCGGAACTCCCACTGAGATGCGATCCCAAGCGTCGCACCGTGGAAATTTGCGAACAGTCAATCCTCGATAGCGACGAGTGGGACACGCGGGACACGTGGTAAGTACCGGTTGGTCTAGGGATATCCGCCACCATAATTGCGCTGAGATCCGCTGCCTATTTAAACCCCCTACCCTTTGGGGCTTTACTCCGCCTAAAAGATGGCATCTTTCTTTCGTTTGAGAGCCTGGCTACTCAGCCACTCCCTCGGTACCCCTGCCAACTCCGAGCGTCTTCCGCACCAGTCTTTGCCATCTCTCTGCCATCCTCAGCCCCCCGATTTCTCTCTAGGGGGTAACCCCGCCAGGTCCTCCACCCCAGAGGCCATCCTCAAGAGGATGCCTAGGGCTTGGAGGAAGGCAGGGAGGAGAACAGCAGTCTGCGAGTTCTCCAGTCATCGAGCGGCCGCTGAAGGTCCCTGTCGCTTCAAAGGGGGTTTGAGGAAGAATTCCTTCAACAACAGGGGTTTAATGACGGAGACCGCCGGTAAAGGCATTCTACCTGAGAATTTCAGAGTAGCAAGACGGGGTGACAACGGTCAGGAGGGCAGAGCTGTCGTCGCAAGCTGTGGCGGGATCCTTGATGTCGTCGGTGCCGAGGGACCAGAAGCGGTCGGCGTCAACGGTGGGGCAGCAAAACTTGTTGCGATGACGGTGGAAGTAGCGCATGCCGACCTTGCCGGAACACTTTGGACGGTGGTTGTCACGGAGCATTTGGTGATAGCGCATATCTCTGGCACCGCCGCTGCCTCCGGGGTGACTCCGGTTCTTCTTGAAACAGGTCTTCGTCGCCGCTGTCGTCGCCCTGATTGCCCCTTGGAATCTATCCCATCCTTTCCCCCTCGGGGTTGGGGTTTCGGAGGTGGAGCGAAACAAGACGGGGCAAGAGCTGATAGGTCTGCTACACGCACTAGAAAACGTGGCCGGGAAGGACAGGAATGGGAAGAGAAGTTTGCAGCTTGAAGCGGCCTCTGGGGTATCCTTTCCAAGCCGTATTTCGAGCCTTGTAATAATGTATTCTTTTCTGGCCCTCCGGGTCTTGTAACGTACATCTTGTTAGTTGAAGAATGAGAGGGAGATTTTGTTACCTCATGAATTGCTGTCCGTCGAACTTCCTTCCCTCTCTCATCTTCTTTTTTCTCTTTTTCTTCTTTTTCTCTATTTTTTTTTTTTTGACGTCGTCCTTAGGTCGCCGGCGGCTCTTTTATTTGTGTTGAATTGTCGTTTGCCGAGCTCCTTTTCGGTTTTTGCATCGCTCGAAGATACTCGATTGCCATCATATCGATCCATCCTTTCCGCCAGCGGCCGCAGACTCGCCTGGGGGCCATTCGGGCTTCGCGTCCCCCCTCAGGGCTTGAGCTCGGAGGTCTGAGCTTCTGTCATCCCGAGGAAGTTGTCCTACCTTGGATTTGCATAGAAAGCTTTCTTGAAAGCTGGGATTCCTGATGAGGGCCCCAATCCTTGCCGCGACAGGGTTCTCCGCACCTTGGGCGCTGTTTATTTTCCAATCGTCGCTGATGTGGCCCATCGCCTTCCTTTTTCTTTTTCACCTGAAATTTTTTCTCTGCTTTCAGCGGGGCTACGGGAGTTCGATTCCCGTAGGTGAAGTCGGGGCGAAGTTCGGCTCCCATGGGAGTTCGGACGAAGATTACCAGCCGTTGAAGTTGGTGACGAAGCCCGGCCCCCGTAGGGGTCTGGGCGGAGTGGAGTCCCCCCTGTGATTGGAATTGCGGACGGAGCCCGGCTCCCGTAGGAGTCTGGGCTGCGTCTTCCTGCAGTTAAAATAAGGCGCGAAGTCCGGCTCCCGTAGGAGTCCGGACGGGGTTTATCACTAGTCGAAGTTGGCGACGGAGTCCGGCTCTCGTAGGAGTCCGGGTGGAACTTACCATCGGTTGAAGTTGGTGATGGAGCCCGGCTCCCGTAGGAGTCCGGGTAGAGTCCTCCTTGCAGTAGAAGTCGTGGGCGGAGCCCAGCTCCCGTAGGAGTCCGGACCTTCGATTTTGCTCAAGCTAGGGCGAGATTTTTCTCCCATCCTTAGCAGGGCTGTGGGGGCGCATGTGGGCGTTGCAGGGCCTCTCCCCCCATCCGGTCTGAATGGAATCGGGCCTTTCGACTTTGCTCAAGTTAGGGGAAGATTTTCCTCCTGTCCCTAACAGGGCTGTGGGGGTGCATATGGACGTTGCAGGGCCTCTCCCCCCATCCGGTCTAAATGGAATCGGGCCTTCGACTTTGCTCAAGTTAGGGCAAAATTTTCCTACTATCCCTAACAGGACTGTGGGGGCGCATATGGGCGTTGTAGGGCCTCTCCCCCCATCCGATCTAAATAGAACCGGGCCTTCGATTTTGCTCAAGTTAGGGCGAGGTTTTTCTCCTGTCCCTAACAGGGCTGTAGGGGCGCATATGGGCATTGCAGGGCCTCTCCCCCCATCCGGTCTAAATGGAATCGGGCCTTCGACTTTGCTCAAGTTAGGATGAGGTTTTCCTCCTGTCCCTAACAGGGCTGTGGGGGCGCATATGGGTGTTGCAGGGCCTCTCCCCCCATCCGGTCTAAATGGAACCGGGCCTTCAACTTTGCTCAAGTTAGGACGAGGTTTTCCTCCTGTCCCTAACAGGGCTGTGGGGGCACATATGAGCGTTGCAGGGCCTCTTCCCCCATCCGGTCTAAATGGAACCGGGCCTTCGACTTTGTCGGGATGAGGTTTCCCTTTAGTTTATTTGAATTGTCCAAAGACATACAGGCATGCAACTTTTGATTAAAATGAAGTTATTGGTAGTACATCCGTAAGTTTTTCGAGCTCCATGGTCGTGGGAGGTCGGCTCCTCCGAGTTCTTTAAGATAATAAGCTCCGGGCCGGACTACTTCTTTGACTTCATACGGTCCTTCCCAGTTTGGGGCGAGTTTCTCCCGATCCTGAGGTTGCGAGACAGCGGCTCGTCAAAGCACTAGATCTCCTGCTCTAAAGGTTTTGTTCTTGACCCGGGTGTTGTAATATCGAGCGACTTTCTGTCTGTAGGCTGCCATTCGAACCTGAGCTATCTCCCGTCTTTCTTCCAGCAGGTCGAGATTGGCTCTAAGACTTTGCGAATTTTGGTGTTCGTCGAATGCCACGACTCGTGCCGATGGGAGTTTAAGCTCGATTGGGATGACGGCTTCCGTACCGAAGGCTAAAGCAAAGGGGGTCTCCCCCGTAGGTAGCCTCTGGGTAGTTCGATACGCCCACAACACATGATAAAGTTCGTCCGCCCAAGTTTCCTTCGCTTTTTCGAGCCTCGTCTTAATCCCCTACAAAAGGGTTCGATTAGTTACCTCAGCTTCGCCATTCGCCTGGGGATGGGCTACTGATGTGAAGTTGTGGGAGACGTTCAGATCTTCACAGAATTCGGCAAATTTTGCTCCCGCGAATTGCTGTCCATTATCAATGATTAGGGTTCTAGGCAGACCGAACCTACACACGATCGACTTCCAGACGAAATCTTGCACTTTTGCTTCTGTGATTTTCGCTAGTGGTTCGGCTTCAACCCATTTGGTGAAGTAGTCGATCGCTACAAGGAGAAACTTTCTTTGCCCAGATGCCAGGGGAAAGGGGCCGAGAATGTCCATCCCCCATTGTGCAAAAGGCCATAGGGCACTCAAAGGTGTGAGCTCGGTGGCGGGCTGTCTCTGGACGTTGGCGTATCTCTGACATCGATCACACTTTTTGACATATTCAATCGAATCATGATGCATTGTTGGCCAGTAATATCCCTGACGGAGCAACTTGTGGGATAAAGATCTAGCCCCCAAATAATTTCCGCAAATTCCTTCATGTACTTCCCATAAGGCATAGTCAGCTTCCGAGGGCCGGAGATATTTTAAGAGGGGCAAGGAGTATGATCTCTTGTACAACTTGCCCTCATAAAGGATGTACCGGGAGGCCTGATTTCGGAGCTTCCAGGCTTCTTTCGCATCCTGGGAGAGAACTCCATCTCTGAGATAGATTATCAGTGGGTCGACCCAGCTGGACTCATGGTCAATCTCTATCACGGGCCGCGATTCTTCTGTACTCGGGTACTTTAGAACTTCAAAGAGAATTCCTTGGGGCAATTCGATCGGAGCCGACGTCGTCAGCTTGGAGAGAAGGTCAGCCCTGGTATTTTCCAACCTTGGAATCCGTCTAATGTTGAAGCTGCTAAAGACGGGAGTGAGCTCCTTGACCTTCTCAAGGTATTTGGCCATACTGTCCTCCCGCACCTCGTAACTCCCGCTGACTTGTCCCACCACTAGTTGAGAGTCACTGTGCACCCAGAGCTGACCTATTCCCAGCTCTTTGGCGATCCTTAGTCCTGCGATCAGAGCTTCGTATTCCGCTCCATTGTTTGTTGCGGGGAACTCAAAATGCAGAGTGTATTCCGTGATGACTCCCTCCGGACTGACCAAAATCAGGCCTGCACCTGCGCCCGACATGTTGGAAGATCCGTCCACATAGAGGGCCCAAAAGCGATCAGAGGGATCGGCCTCTTCTTCGGGGGAGTTCGGTTGGGACTTCAGGTCATCAACTTTGCTTTGTTCAGGTTCAGCTTCCTTTGGGATGGTACACTCTACTATGAAATCTGCCAGTATTTGGGCTTTCACCGCTGGCCTGGGTAGATAGTTGATGTCGAATTCCGTGAGCTCGATCGCCCATTTTGCCATCCTCCCGGAGGTGTCCGCCTGGTGCAAAACTGCCTTGATCGGTTGATTGGTGAGTAGCATCACGGTGTGCCCTTGAAAGTAGGATCGGAGCCTCCGGGCTGCGATCAATAAGGCGTAAGTCAGTTTTTCTAATTTGGTGTACCTGGTCTCGGTGTCCCTCAATGCGCGGCTAACGTAGTAGACTGGCCGCTGGACTTTCGCTTCCTCTTTGACAAGAACGACCGCGAGGGCCATGGGAGAGACCGCCAGGTATAAAAATAGCTCCTCCCCGGGTTCAGGCTTTGCTAACAGCGGGGGTGAGCCAAGGTAGCCCCTCAATTCTTCGAACGCCTGTTGGCACTCGGAGGTCCAATAGAAGTTCTTCGACTGCTTGAGGGTTTGAAAGAAGGGCAAGCATCGTTCGGCCGACCTTGCGACGAAGCGATTAAGGGCCGCTATCCTCCCCGTGAGGCGCTGAACCTCTTTTATCGACTTTGGGGCGGCCATCTCCTGGATGGCGTGAATTTTCTTTGGATTGGCCTCGATCCCGTGCCCTGATACCATGAAGCCCAGGAACTTTCCTGAGGTTACTCCGAAAGCGTATTTAGTTGGGTTCAGCTTCATTCTATATTTTCGTAGAGCGTCGAAGGTCTCCTCGAGGTCGGCAACATGATCTCTGGAAGACTTACTTTTTACGAGCATATCGTCCACGTAGACCTCCATGTTATGGCCGATCTGCTCCTTGAAGATTTTGTTCACCAACCGTTGGTAGGTTGCGCCCGCGTTCTTGAGGCCGAAAGGCATGACCCTGTAACAGTAAAGGCCACGATTACTGATGAAGGCTGTCTTTTCTTCGTCTTCCAGCACCATTCTAATTTGATTATAGCCGAAGAACGCATCCATGAAGGTGAGGAGCTCGTGGCCCGAGGTCGCATCCACCAGTTGATCGATTCTGGGAAGGGGATAGCTGTCCTTCGGACAGGCCTTATTCAGCTTTTTGAAGTCTATGCACATCCTCCACTTGCCGTTTGCATTTTTGACCAGGACAACGTTGGAAATCCAATCGGAATAATTGACTTCCTTAATGAATCCAGTTTTAAGGAGCTTATCCACTTCCTCGGCTATCGCCTTCTGCCTCTCCGGAGCGTGACTCTGGATTCTTTCTTTCGTCAGTCGATGCTTTGGATCGACAGCCAGATGATGCTTCATGACCTCCGTGTCAATCCCTGGCATGTCTGCTGGAACCCAAGCGAAAACGTCCGCATTCCTTTGCAGAAAATCAATGAGATGCGTCCGCACCTCCTCTCCTAGGTTGGAGCCGATCATCGCTACATGCTTCGCGTTTCCGTCATTCAAAGAGATTGGTACCAGATCTTCGATTGGGGTGCCCCTTTCTTCGGTGAGGTCATCACGAGCATCCAGTCCATCGACGGGACAGGGGTCGGATTGATCGCTTCTTTGCAAGGCTATATTGTAGCAGTGTCTGGCCAGGGCTTGGTCTCCCCGGACCTCTCCGATCCTCTGGCTGGTGGGGAACTTCAACTTCAAATGGTAGGTCGATACGATGGCTCGGAGAGCATTGAGGTCGGGTCGGCCGAGGATTGCATTGTAGGCTGATGGCACCTTCACCACCAAGAAATTCACCAGGGCCCTGGATTGTCTTGGATATTGACCTGCGGCCACAGTCAAAGTTATTATTCCTTCCATCGGAACGGCATTGTCGGTAAACCCTACCAAAGGGGAGCTAATCGGCCTCAGATGGCTGTCAAGGGTGGATATTCTTGAAAAGGCATCATAGAACAAGATGTCGGTCGAACTTCCATTGTCGACAAGAACACGACGGACGTCGTAGTTTGCTATATTCAAAGAAACTATGACCGCATCGTTATGAGGTAATTGGACTCCCTGAGTGTCTTCTTCGGTAAAGGTTATGGGCTCTTCAGTCTTTTGCCGCTTGGAGGATACAGCCGGTATGTCGGTCGTTTTCTGTCGGGATCCTCCCGAGATGGTGTTGGCGGAGTCCGTCGGAGGCTGATCGTCCGACCACTCCATGTCGGCGACCATAGCCGGAGGATGCGAGGCCTGGGAAACCAGAGGCGAGATCGGGGTCCGAGATATGGCTGCGGAGGCCGTGGGTAGCTGCGCGGATGCTTCGCGAGAAGGCATCAGGCGAGGATCCAGTGGGGGAAAGGAGGAGTGGGCACCGGAGAAGATGACCGGAGGCGGCTCTGTTGAGCGCTCCTTCAAGAACAAGGATACTGCGAAGACACAGGGCCCTCCTTCTAGCACCAATCCTGTTGCTGCAAAAATTCGCTTGCACCGGAGAAGCTGGAGTCGAGGGAGTCACGGTCGTCGTCGGGACCTGCAAAAAAGTCTAAACCGGAGGTGGGGTTGCTCCGGCAAGACCCTCCGACGCTTAAGTCAGTTCTCTGCCTCAACAAGAATGGAGTGCGCGAACGAAAATTTTAGCAAAGTTTTTAGGTAAAAATGATAGCTTATCGAATAACGTATCTGGGGTTCCCCTTTTATAGACAGAGGGGGCGACAAATTGATAGCGACGCCTGTAACCGTCTGATAGTGGGCCACCTAGAGTCAGGAAAAATTTATTGCGGAGGGTAGTGGAGTGGGATCGTGGCTATCGTCGTGGCTTGCCATGTGGAGTCAGTTACGGGAGTGGAGCGACGTCCGCTATCGTGACTTATCAGGGAGTGGTAGAATCGCACAGGATCTGCCGTAGGGAGTGGAGTAGTATCGTGGCCATTAATACGGTTTGTTAGGGAGTGATGGAGCTGCGTAGGGTCTGCCGCAGGGAGTGGAGCAGTGTTGTGGCTGTTACTGTGGCCCGCCAGGGGGTCCAGACTTGTCGGCCGAAGTTTGGTTGGAGTCGGTAGCGAGGTCCGGTACCCGTAAAAGTTTGGGCGAAGTCTACTTACAGTTGGGGTTGTGGGTGGAGTCCGGCTCCCGTAGGAGTCCGGACGAAGTCTGTCTGCAGCCGTTGGAGTCGAGGATGGAGTCCGGCTCCCGTAGGAACCCGGGCGGAGTCTTCCTACAATTAAAATCAAAGGCGAAGTCTGGCTCTCGTAGGAGTCCGGACAAGGCTTACTGGCAGTTGAAGTTCAGGACGGAGCCCGGCTCCCGTAGAAGTCCGGGTGGAGTCTACTTGTGGTCGAAGTCGTAGGTGGAGTCCGGCTCCCGTAGGAGTCCGGGCGGAGTCTTCCTGCAATTAAAATCAAAGGCGAAGTCCGGCTCCCGTTGGAGTCCGGACAAAGCTTACTGGCAGTTGGAGTTGAGGACGGAGCCCGGCTCCCGTAGAAGTTCGGGTGGAGTCTACTTGCGGTCGAAGTCGTAGGCGGAGTCCGGCTCCCGTAGGAGTCTGGGCGGAGTCTTCCTGCAATTAAAATCAAAGGTGAAGTCCGGCTCCCGTAGGAGGCCGGACAAGGCTTACTGGCAGTTGAAGTTGAGGATGGAGCCCGGCTCCCGTAGAAGTCCGGGCAGAGTCTACTTGCGGTCGAAGTCGTAGGCGGAGTCCGGCTCCCGTAGGAGTCCGGGCGGAGTCTTCCTGCAACTAAAATCAAAGGCGAAGTCCGACTCCCGTAGGACTCCAGACAAGGCTTACTAGCAGTTGAAGTTGAGGACGGAGCCCGACTCCCATAGAAGTCCGGGCAGAGTCTACTTGCGGTCGAAGTCGTAGGCAGAGTCTGGCTCCCATAGGAGTCCGGGCGGAGTCTTCCTGCAATTAAAATCAAAGGCGAAGTCCGGCTCCCGTAGGAGTCCGGACAAGGCTTACTGGAAGTTGAAGTTGAGGACGGAGCCCAGCTCCCGTAGAAGTCCGGGCGGAGTCTACTTGCAGTCGAAGTCGTAGGCGGAGTATGGCTCCCGTAGGAGTCCGGGCGGAGTCTTCCTGCAATTAAAATCATAGGTGAAGTCCGACTCCCGTAGGAGTCCGGACAAGGCTTACTAGCAGTTGAAGTTGAGAACGGAGCCCGGCTCCCGTAGAAGTCCAGGCGGAGTCTACTTGCGGTCGAAGTCGTAGGCGGAGTCTGGCTCCCGTAGGAGTTCGGGCGGAGTCTTCCTGCAATTAAAATCAAAGACGAAGTCTGGCTCCCGTAGGAGTCCGGATAAGGCTTACTGGCAGTTGAAGTTGAGGACGGAGCCCGGCTCCCGTAGAAGTTCGGGCGGAGTCTACTTACGGTCGAAGTCGTAGGCGGAGTCCGGCTCCCGTAGGAGTCCGGGCGGAGTCTTCCTGCAATTAAAATCAAAGGCGAAGTCCTGCTCCCGTAGGAGTCCGGACATGGCTTACTGGCAGTTGAAGTTGAGGATGGAGCCCGATTCCCGTAGAAGTCCGGGCGGAGTCTACTTGCGGTCGAAGTCGTAGGCGGAGTCCGGCTCCCGTAGGAGTCCGGGTGGAGTCTTCCTGCAATTAAAATCAAAGGCGAAGTCTGGCTCCCGTAGGAGTTCGGACAAGGCTTACTGGCAGTTGAAGTTGAGGATGGAGCCCGGCTCCCGTAGAAGTCTGGGCGGAGTCTACTTGCGGTCGAAGTCGTAGGCGGAGTCCGGCTCCCGTAGGAGTCCGGGCGGAGTCTTCTTGTAATTAAAATCAAAGGCGAAGTCCGGCTCCCGTAGGTGTCCGGACAAGGCTTACTGGCAGTTGAAGTTGAGGACGAAGCCCGGCTCCCGTAGAAGTCCGGGCGGAGTCTACTTGCAGTCGAAGTCGTAGGCGGAGTCCGACTCCCGTAGGAGTCCGAGCGGAGTGATGGGAGTTCACCAACGGCAGTCGAAAGTCGAAAGAGACTTGTGAGGGTCAATTCCGCCAAGAACTTCGATCGAGGGTATCTTATACCCAACCTAACCTTTCACCTACTTCTTTGCGTGGTATGCACTACTATTACAAAGTCTAACAAAATCTCTCTCTCTCTCTCTCTCTCTCTCTCTCTCCAGTGTACACACACACAGGCACTTAACAAACCTTATGTCTTGCCTAAATAGAAATTTTATTTCGAAGTGATAGGCCATGGCCACTGTGAAGCCCATTGGTTTGGGTTTGAGAATGGCCTATTTTCAAAAAGAGGAAAAAAAAAGCCCAGGGGCCTATCCCATCGCCCCCCCCCTCCATCAGATTAGGAAATAGGGAAGTCCTCTATTCTCACATGATGGAGGAGGAATAGTCCTCCTCCATCTCAACTTTATTAGAGGCTAGAAAACTAAGCCTCTGTTGTTATATTACACCCCCACAAAACCCTTAATCTCCCTTACCAAGAAATTACTACAGCGCGGCCATCCCCTTCTCTTTTGTTTTTCCTCTCTTGACTACCGGTGACTTGGGTTTATTGTGGACGTCGGAAACCGGCACTGTCGGCCACAATCCACCACCATTACTATCTCTGATGAGCTCCTCTCCCTTCCCTTGCTTCTTTCATAACTAAGGAAGCTACCATAAGGGTAGCTAGGAGTGGTGCTCCTTTTCCTCTTTTCTCTCCTATTTTGTCGGACCATCACCACTAGCTGCCACTCCAGCAATGCCACCCCCGGCCAACCATCTGGGCCACACCATCGCTAGATCCCACTCTGTCTTCTCCCCTCTCCTTAGTTTTCTTAAGCCATGGGGAAGACCCCTATTTTAGTTTAGGAAAGGGGGAGAGGGAGGAAGAAAAGAAAACAAACAAAAAGAAAGAAAAAAATAGAAATAGAAAAGAAAGAAAGAGAGAGAGAGAAAGATTCAACCATGATGTGAACCCATCTTTTTGAGTGGGCCCCCAATCTAAGTGGCTCTAGACTAGTTCTTTGATGATCGAACTAGCGTACATGGATTGGACCCATGCTTCGACCCAAATCATGATCTAGATCGAGACTCTCTCTCTCTTTGCCTTATTTTTTCTTGATTTAAAGCTAATAATATTATTAAATTATTATATCAAAGCCTTCAACACTAGAGAAGCATTGGATCTAGAAATTGAGTGTGAGTTGAAGGCCATGACATTTGGGTCAGATTGATGTAAGGCTATAAGTTCATTTTTCTCTTTAAATTTTTAGTGTATATTCATGTATTCTAAAAAAATTAAATTTTATGCACAAAACTTATTAAAATATTTAGAAATCAAAAAGTTTGAAAAGTATGTATCTTATGCATAAAAATTTAATTCAAAATTATAGATCAAGCATAAAGTTATCTTAGTATGATTATAAAATTTGAAATGAGATAATATTTTTAATTTAATATTGTACGATCTTTGAAAATAAGATTATACATATTTATTCTTGCATAAATATTGAATAAAAAATATTTTCTTATTTTTGAAAATGGGATGTGAAAAAATTGAATTGATATTATTATGAAAATAAGTATGATTATTTATAAGAAATTGATTATGATAAAATTATTAGAAAACTCTCTAATTAGGCTATAATCTAGATCTAGCCAACAGGAATGATTATTGGCCACACATTAGAAATTAGTTTTTTTTGGACTTAACCAATCGAGGCTGATTACTAACAGAGTTAGTCTATTTGGGCCTTGTCAATTGGGATTGATTGCTGGTACATATTGATATATCACATATTTATTTTCAAGACTAATCTCTTTATCCTATCATGTGATTAATTGTAGCCATGTGAATTGAAGCTAGTTCTCTTTTGGGAATAACTAGTTGGGTTGATTATTGATACATCTGATGGATACATATTTTATATTCAAAGACTAGTCTCTTCTGGATCTTATTATAAGAATGATTGTAGCTATAGTCACTAATAATTGAGAAAAAATTTATATTATATTGTTATGCATGGTATATTTTAAAAATAAAAAAAATATATATATCTATTATTATAAATTGCTAAATTTGAAAAAAAAAATTCAACTATGCTTGATCCCTCAAAGATATTAAAAACTTACTGAATCTCTAAAGTTCCATTTTTTTATTTTTTTAGAGCTAGAAGAGCATATAGGGCTTAGGATCAAGTAGTGAGGAGCATAAGTGTTGGATTTTCGTAGGGTGTACATGCATGTAGATTTTAAAAACTTCTTTTTCTAAACAACACAGTGAATTTATAGATTAAAATACTTTTTAATCTAGAATATGCATGCATAAGAACAAAGCATCTAAGGATCTACTTCATATACTGAACTTAACACATGCTGATTTTATGTTAAAAATAAAATATGTGATTGAATCACATACCTATTTTGCTTTTTTTTCTTCAAACCTGGATCTGAAAAAAGATAGATTTCACCTTAGCCACATAAACATCTGATCTCTATGGGTATCCACCTAGGATCAACCTGGGTTGATCCTCTTGATGTAGATCTTTCTTCTTCAAGAATGACCTTCCAGTGAATCTGAACTGAGTCTGAATTTTTTATCAACTCTTTGATCTTTCCTTGATCTTTCTTTTTCTCTTCTTTTTCTTAATCTTCTTCTCTTGATCTTGAAGCAATCAAGATCTAAAAATCAAATGGAAAAGAGGGGATGCCCAACAAGCTTTGTGCGTGAGGATGGTGGACGTCCAAGAAGTCTTGGATGTGTGAACCAAAGGGAGGAAAAGAGGAAGGCATGGGGGCTGTTTGGGAGGCTAAGAGCAATCTGAAAATCTTATTAAAAGACTTAGGGAAGGTCCTCTTAAATAGAGGAGCAATTAGAGTCCTCACCAATATTGGATTCTGGTGGCACAGTGAAAAGACTAGGTATTTAAAATTTTCATTCAAAATACTTAACACATCGAAACCCTAATGTCCAAGAACCCTTGATTATAACAAACAAAGTATAATTAAATTAAACTTGAATAAGAAAAAAACCTGTAGTGCTAATTATAATTTTCTTGAGGCATCCAAGTGTCCATCCTCTAATAGTGATCCACATAAAAATTGAACCAAAGACAGCACTCCTCTTTCACCTTGCTTCAAGAGTTCTATCCCCTAGAACTCAACTAGCCACCAGTCAATCAGACCTTCCTCCAGACCCGAGTTTATACCTCTTAGAACCTCTTACTAGACTTGACCACCTTCTTCTGGATCTCTTAAACCCTTTGTCTTAAGAGGATTAGGCTTGTCTTAAAAGAACAAACCTTGTCCTAAAGAACTAGGGTTGTAAGAGAGGGAGAGAGGAAGTGGATAAGACTTGTCTGGATTGAATGACCACCCTCATATGCCGTCCCCTATTTATAGCAATAGGAGGGGCACCAAAGGGTCCAGATATATCTATTCCCATATTTCATAAATCACCATATCAAAAATTAAGAGACTTATATGAGAAAGACTTTTAATTTTCAAATACGATGATTCAGCCTTCTCTCGCATCCACCTGTAGAAAAAGATGTATTCAACACCCTTCCACAAATCAGATTAAATCTGATTTTGCCACATGGATAGCCCTTGAAAGAGGCCTTTTATGGAATAAATTTCAAGGTGTTAATATATCCCAACTGGAAGAAATGTGGGTGTGAAGTCGTGACTCCTCGAGCTTTTTCCTTCCACATATGCACACGCTGATGAGCGTATGAGGCATCCTTCTCATCTCCAGATAAATTTAAAAAAAATTTAGATAATATTTTATTTAATAATATAATAAATAAAAAATATTATCTGATAAAAATATTCCATTCAGAAAATATTTAAGTGACAGAAAGACTCTGCGATGCGAATAGACGCATCCTTGCTTTCTCGCGTGCGTGCCTCACATCCAAAAGAGTTCCACACCAATTTAAAAGACTATTTCATACTTTAAAATAAGTATCAAGGAGGTTAAGAGGCTGATTTCCATGTTCTATTAGTGAGAGACCCAAAGCAGAAGGACTCTAGTCCTTCTGCATGCTAAAAACAAAGTGAGCGTGTGCCCTACTCCAATTTAGTGCCAAGAGTCCTTAACCACTTGGACTCTTGGTTTTAGAACATGGATAAAAGCTTTAAGACCCATAAATGCTCATCAAATTGGGTTAATCTAACCTAAATGGCTTTATCCAACATGGTTTTAAATTGCCTTTAACTGGCTTAAACTAACCCAAATGCTCACCAAATTGGGTTAGCAAATTAACAAGGATAGAGATCAAATTGAACTCCAAAAGAGCTAGGATTTCCACACGTACTAGCATGCTTATCGAAATCCTGATTGAATTCAAAATTCCAATCAACCTTATCAAAAGGGTCCTTGGTCAATTTTTTTATGTGTGCAATCCATTGGGTGTTGGGTTCCAGGGATGCAGCGGAATATAATTTTCAAAAAAATTTATATTTATTCAACTATTGAAAATAAGTTTAACAATTAAACATGACTATCGAAACACATACCCTAGGAATATCTTGATGATTACAATCAAATAACATTAGCATTTAGATTAATGAGAGATTAGAAGTCATATACCAAACATGAAGATGAGGATATGATAATAGAGAGATCTCCATAAGGCTCCAAAGTAAAAGCCCTCCAATGGTGATCCACATGGGATAGATCAGGTCCTTCGTAATTTGACTTGGTATTGCAGCCATCTTTGCAAGTCCATTGCAAATCATCCTTCTCAAGAATGGGTTGCACCACTATCTGTATGCCTTCGAATCCTCTACTATGACCACACTAGGAACCATTTCTTATAAAAACTCACCACATAAAAATTAGATTAGATGTTCAACACTTGAACAATCTGAATTTTAGGACAAGCATCACATGCTTTCCAATTTCCTCTTGCCTTCCTTTATATTTTTCTTTCTTCCTTTTCTTTATCTTTTTCTTGAATTTTTTCTACTTTTCTCTCTTCATTTCCATGCCTAACCACCATAGAAATACCATGTTTATCACATAGGAGATGCCTTCTTTAAATAAGAAAGAAAGGGCACCTCTAAGGGATGCCAACAATTGGCGTTCAATGTTTTTCACCAGTGATGAATTCCAGTTAAGGGAGTTAGTTGGATTTTTAATCTGTAGAAGGACTCTCCTCTGTGCACACCACCTAAGGCACCATCTGATGCCACCACTCTTTAGGAATTAGTGTGGAATAATGAAGAGATAGGAAGGCAATAAAGAGTTTTAAATGAGATGGACTCTTCCAATCTCATCGCACAAAATATGTGACATCCCATTTATTTTTTGGCATGTGAGTTTCTTCACAGAGGACTGTTCCTTCTCTTCTGTGCCCACATATCCTGAGGCACCATCTGATGGCGCAAAAAACAAAAGATAGCATGGGAAAAAGGAAGGAAATTTCAGAGGAGTAAATCAGAAGGATTCCTCCTTCTCAACGCTAAAATAAATGGGGCATGGTCCTTTTATTTCTTGCGTGTGGTGGCATAGAGGAATTTGAGATTAGGTGAAATACTTTTAAAATAAATTAGTTGAGCCATCTCATGTCTTAAGGATTGAACCTAATCTCATTAGGTCAAGGCAACAAGTCAAGGGTTAGCACAAACACCTTTGCATTAAACCTAATTGAAAACTTGAGTTAATTCATGTGCTAACAATTTAATTAATCCATAAAATTTATAATAAATCTAAATAGATTAGATCAAGATCAAATTTTTATTGTGTGTGATCCATTGGATTTCAGATCTAGTCAGTAGTGGACTCAAACTCATTATCTAATCCAATTAGGTCAGTCCAAAGGCATCAATTAATCAGAACATCTTCTAATTAATTTTTGAATTAAACTTCTTTAATTCTTACTAGTTTATAAGTCAAGATTGACATCTAGCAACATGTCATGACTATCCAGAAGACATAAAATTTGATAGAAATACCAAAATTATCCTTCCGTGGTGAGTTACCATGCAATTCAATCCTTCTATCATACAATATTCCCAAACAGACCATAGGTATGGAATCATGTCAAGCCCAAATACCTATCCATATATATCTTGATCTGATGATGATGACTCGATTGATGAACCAATAGAAACTATTTCTACTATTCATCCTTGCTCTAGCCAGAGACTCTCAGAGTCATCATCCTATGAGATCACATAGGATGTTCTCTCCTCTTACAAGGAGTGACCGATTCCATGTGACCACTCATAATCTCTATGCACATTTCACCAAATCTAGAATATCCCACACATATCTCAAAATAACATGCTAGAAAATAAACCAAAGTAAGGATCTATATACATAAGGTACCATAGTGATTTTAAATCAAAGGATCACTTGCACCACTCCTACTGGAGAACCATCTGTCGACATGCTGTAAGGCTCCATCAGATGTTCTTTCTGTGGATCAGTTCAGTGAACTCATTTTCTAATGAGCACCTACATCCTTATTTTAGTGTCACTACACAAATGATTGTGAGATCAATCACCCTCTCCATCGAGCATATATAGGATGTACCAGTCTTATCGACATCATCGATCTCTGACTCGACGATCCAACAACTGAAAATATTTTAGATTGAGACTATCAAAATTTTAGATCTCACTAACATGATCTCATCATGGCTCTAAAATCATTATCCTAATCTATGGAGTTTATCATAATAATAAAAATATGATGCAGCAAATGATAAAATACAATACCTCATAAATAAAATAATCAATATTATGCAAATGAGTAGAAACATAATACAAGAAAGTTCCTATGCATCACACAAATGATTGATTTGTAGGATACTATTCTTTCAATCTCCCACTTGCACTAAAGCCAATCGCCCCTAGACCTGATGCTCATGCAATCAAGGTGGCGAACACATTGCTGCTGTGTATAAGGCTTAGTGAACTGGTACATTATGCTATTCTTTATATAAACTCATTTTATGATCAAATCATGAATGAGGTGAAAGTGCCATAGGATGTGCGTAGGTTCCTAATGAGACTACACCCAACTCAATGATGAATGCTTTCATCAGACGACTTTTCTTAGCAATCTTTACTAACAGTAATTAACTGAGTTAAACATAGTTTGCTATTTGAAACTCTTCTAATTTACTGCCCCTCTAGTACTTCTCAAGTACTTTGAGAATGCTTTCATAGTTTTCAAAAATTCTATCATGAATCCATCTGAAATCAATGATTATGCACAAGGCATAGGCTTGGTACATTGAATATATGGGTAAGTAAACATTTTTATACCCATTCATATTGAACTCCTTCAACATAAAATCCATGTACCTAGACTGGGACAAGCCTAGCATCCACATAGATCTATCTCTATATGTACTAAGTATATTGGATGCTATACCTAAGTCTTTTCCAAAAAAACTTTTGTGATGAACATGTCTTTGACCGACTGCAACCTCGGGACAATATTTTTAATATACTGTATGTCATCCACATACAAAATCAAGAAGTTAGTGGGACTCCCACTTATCTTCTTGCACACACACGGTTCATCTATATTTTGATAAAGTCAAATATTTTGACTGTCTCATCAAAAATAGAAGTAACAACTCCTCAATACCTACTTTAATTCATAAATAGATTTGCCCTCCCATTAGAGACACTCTCTAGATGGTGTGTGGCTATAGCAAGTAAAAATCTGGATAGTCATTCCTGTTAGCAATTTATTGGGTCATATCCATAGGTGCTTCAACTAAAGTCCATACTTGGTTGATGTATAGGGAGTCCATTTCAGATTTTATGGTTTCAAGCTATTGGTCAGAATCTCTACTCATGATAATTTTCGAATAGATCAAGGAACATCATTCACAATGATGTGTGGCATATTGTCATTCTCAATGATATGCCCATATCTTGAGTGGCACATTACACACTCTTATTGACTTTCAGAGAGAGTGTGTGTGCCATGGTAGTACCTCATCAATGGGCATATCTGGTCAAGAATCAACTTGTGGACACTCTACAGGTTTTGATAGAATAGTTCATAGGTCTTGAACTTCTCAAGTTCAATTATCCTCTCACTGTCTCCTTAAATAAATTTTTTTTTTCAAAAAATGATATACCTGCTAACAAAATACCTTTTATTCAGTAGGATGGTAGAAATAGTATCACATGCTACTCTTTTGGATAACCTATAAACTTATACTAATCTGATCTAGCATAAAGCTTATGTATATCAACTTTTTTCACATAAGTTGGGCAACCTGTCCTTTTTTTTTTTCTATATCTCATATGGAGTACTAGTAACAGATTTTGATAGTATCTAATTTAGAACATATGTAGCAATTTCTAGGGCATATTCTCAGACTGAGATAACAAGATCTATGAAGCAAATTAAGGCACACACCATATCTCATATGGGGTGTCCATCTTTGGATTGAGATATTATTAGCCTTTGAACATCCATATGTACAAGGCCTAATAACTTGCTCGTACTTTTTTCATGTCTAATAAATGAGATCTTAGTCATTTTACCTATAAGATAAGATTTACAAATTTTATATAATTTAAAATCATATAGAATAAAGAACTTTTCTTTATAGTACTTGTTTATCTTTGACTCACAAAAATGGCCAAGTTGGCAATACCAGAGATATATGACCATCACATATTCTTTTTTTATTTTCATCAATATAAAGAATAACATCATTGAGTGACAGAAATATAAGACCACTATCATAAATCCACAGCCATAAAATTTATCAGAAGGAGAGCAACTTTTGCTCCATACATTAATTTCAAAACCATGCTACATTAACAAAGGAATTGAAATAATATTTTTGATAAATTTAGGCATACAATAACAGTCTATTAGTTTCTAAAACTTACTAGAAGGTTATATATATAAGTAGGTTCCTACAGCTTTAGCTTGGATGATTTATCCATCAGCAACAAAAGGCATGAAGTCATCTCTCTTCAGCTTTATGGGTCCAGCAATGTTTTGCATAAGAGAGACCTATATAAGGTATCATATATTCAAAAATTTAAAACTGAAGTACTCAATGATAAATTAATTTATATCATATACAAATCATTAGCAGATGCAACTTTTGCATCCTACTATCGCTTCATACTTGTCAAACAATTCTTGCAATTTTTTTCCAATGCTCATCATTGCTGTGATGAAAATTGATACCCTTGGTGAAGATATTCTTTGCCTTTTTCCTCTTGAAAAATGTTAAAGAAAGAATTTGAAAGAGTTAGTAGGATCAAATCTTGGATTAATTCACCATCCATGATATTGACTTAATTGCATGATTAAGTTAATCAGGATACACTTGACAGTCATACTATCACCCTACCATATCTCATATATGTTATTCCTTCTTTATCTTCGATTAGATCAAAATCAAGAGAATAGAAGACTATCTCCTAAATGAGAACTATTCTCAAATTTCTCAACCAATCTATAAAGTTTGGTCCAAAAGGCATCAAGTATACCATGCAGTGATAATGAATATGTAGATGAATATATAAGAACATAAAAGGACTTCTCATGATGACATGCACAATTTAGATGAAGTATTTTATCTAATTGTGTCTCCTAATATTTTAACAAATTTCATAGCCCTCAAGTATGAAAAATAAGAAAAACTATCATGAAGTATTTTAGTAGGGTTGAGATCTCAATTTCTCATAAAAAGTCTTGTGGATAGCACAACAAGCTCCATGAGTTCAAGGGTAGGTAACGCTTTTTCAATTGCATCTCATACAATTATCAAATAACTTTTGTATCTAAAATATCTATAGCCTTGTAGATAGCACAACAAACTATAGTATTTTAGTTAAATCATATTTTTCAATCCTATATGATTATATCTGAATAATACTACCCTTGTGGATAGCATAATAAGGTAGTACTATCAAAATATGCCATAAGCATCACTAAGTCAACATCATATCAATCCCTATAGCAAGCTATTAACTTAGTATGAGATAAATATCTTTAGCTTCATTATACACCAAGACAGTATCACATCAGCCCCCACAGCAGGCCGTGTGGATAGCACAACAAGCCTACTATGGTTCTTGACATAATACTGGCTTGGTATAAAAGAAGATATGGGTAGTGTTTTTAACACTTTGCCATTATGACTTAATATAATTTAAATGAGGGACTTAGGTCTCATGCACATCTAAAATGGATACAAATGCATCACATAAAATTATATTTAATTCTAACTACCAGTATGTAAGAGCACATAAAGAAAATCTAATGGTTATGGACTTTTGAATAAAATACATTTGAGCCATAGGATGGTAAATGGGTCAAACCCTAGGTGCATCATATATTGAATCATCTCATAGTCAATCTTAATGCACCTCTGCTCTCCAAATGTCTAGTAGTCCAGTCTTCACCGCTATGAAGCTTCCATGAATACTCGATCTTTATCTGAAAATAGAAAAAAATAATTTTTATCTATTTTTAAATAATTTTTATCTATTTTTAAATAATTTTTTTATAATTTTACATCAATATATAAAAGTTTCAATCGATAATTGAAAACATACAAAAGAAAGATACAGCTGATAAATACAATGCATCAGGGGCACCCAGTCCCTATTGCAACTATTGCAGATACATTTATATAATCAGTCAATATAGAAGCATTCATGCATACATCCATCACATAGATGTACCATAGTTCATGACCACTCATCATGCATTTTATAATAATTACAAAACATGATAATAAACTTTTCATGTTATTTTAGTTGTGATATTATTCATAAACATGTCAATGAAAATATTTAAATATATGGGCATAGGACTCATCTAATGTTTTTGATTCGAATTCAACTCTTGACCCAATTATAAGTCAATCATTTGTCATCCTTTTAAGTTGAGTTGACCAATTCTTGATTGACCCTAATCCAATTAGGTTAGCATAGATTTGTCAACCGTGACTCATGCCCTAATCAAATTAGGTCAATGGTAATTTGATCAAACTTAATTAAACTTAATTTCTAATCAAATTAGAAATATGAATTTGATTTAATCTATAATCATAAATTCCAATCAAATTTGATCAATAAATTATAGTTAAAATAAATCCATCGATAAAAATCCTAATTCATGTCTTGAAACATCATTTTCATGATTAAAATTTTTTGGCTCCATATATACCTAGGGCAATAATCATAATGGAAGATCTATAATGAAGAATGCCCAATTATATGGTGGTCGGCCATTGGATTTTGGGTGAATACTGTAGGAAATTGTATCCTAAAGCCAATCATCTAGGTTGTAGATGATTATACTCTATGTATGTATATGAATTATAAAATGATAAATGTTATCTGGCAGATTCATCATAAGAAATATATCTTCCAAAATAGAACTCATATGTTATGATGAAGTCCTTAGAACTACTACCAAAATGATAAAGGAGGATTTATCATGTGGTTCTTAAATTATGCTTGTGACTAAATGATACAATTATTATAAAGACGATAATTGTATTGAGTGTAGATCGTTATTTACCATATTGGTTGGTTGTCCTCTTAATTAAGGCATGCGGTGACACGGGTATGACATACGGGTGATTTATAAGAGTATATTTCACTGAGCTAATCACTTTCGGAGTACTCTACTATCAAGAATTGCTCTGACGGGATATAGATATGTGTTCCTCTGACCTGAAGCTATTTCGATGACCTGCATGCAACTCATTGCGCTTTGATGTCGGACTATCCAAATTTTTAATTCGATGATAGAAAGTTACTGGGTACAGTTAAGTACTTATAAAATCTGAGTGCAAGTCAAGATGGGATTGATCACTCCAAGTAAAATTGGAGATGATGCATCACTGTGTTTCAATTTAGCAAAATTTTGGCCAAAGTAGTAGTCCTAGTGAGGAGTCACAAAATTTTTGAAGTTGAGACACAATATGGACCACTCATTCTGGATTGACAGTTTAACCTAAAGTCATCTTTGAGCTTTGAGTGTCAAAGGGATGAATTATACAGTAACTATATCCACCCGGATTCTAGAGTGTTGCTAGACATACATTCGATCTATCCGGACGTCAGATCTTATTGCTAGATGATTACATCGATTAGTACAAAAATTATTCTTATGCTACCGACTTAGATTTGAACCTATGAGGTCACACATATAGAAGTACTTGTCTGATCAAATGGCTGATCGATGATTATAAATCATTGAAGGATTTAATTATCAATTTGATTGATGATTAATTTTATGCAAAGATTGTAATAAATAATTTACTAATAGTTGATAAATTAAAAAAATAATTAATTAATAATATGATTGTTAATTGACTTAATTTGATTGAGCAATAGAGATTGGATTAGATCTAATTGAATTAAATTCAACTAGATTAGTTTTGGATTGATTGGATGCATCCCTATTGAATAATAGGACTTGTTCTAATTGATCTCAGGGATGCATAAATATGAAATTATTTTATATAGATTTTGATTGGATCAAACTCTATTGAATAATAAGCTTGATTGGATCAAGCCCTATTATCAAATAGCTTCCCTGATATCCATCAAAAATCAATACCTAGATCAATAGGATTTTAATCTAACTAATTATAAATTCGATTGGAGCCTAATAATTGGACTAGAATCTAATTAGTTAGTTTGTTATAACTAATTTCTAAGTTAGTTAGGATTAGATCCAAGAATTAGTTAGGATTTGATCAAGATCTTGGGTCCTATTTGGAATAAGACTTAACCAACTTAGAAACACCCCATGTGCTTAAATATCTCCACGCCCTATCTCTCCATAACATGAGATTCCATGCTTCAAATCTGGTGTGCACCCTCTCCTCTCTTCCGTGAAAAGAAATAAGGGGCGTCTCTCTTTTTTGGTGGTCGTCCAAGAGTTGGATGCCCCAACATCCACAGCCAACCCCTTTTTCTCTTTCCCATCTTGATATGATTTTGTAAGGCTTTGCTTGCTAGTTTTTGGGTATTAATAGGAGGCTCCTCTACTGGTTATACAGCAAAAAATTAGAGAAGAAAAGATCTTTTCAATAAGAAAAAGAGAAGGAAGAAGAAAGGTCTTCTTTCTTGCGTGCAGTGTTGAAGAAGAAGTTTTTCTTTCAGATTTTTTTTAATTTTTTTAAAAAATAAAAATTAGATTAAATCTAATTTTTTACATAAAAAATTAAAAAAAAAATACTAAAAAAATATGGTTGAGCATTTGGGGCTTCTTGGAGTTCAAGATCAAAGAAAAAGATGGATCTTCTTTCTTGCACAGCCTTGAAGAAGGAGTTCTTCTTTCAGATTTTTTTTTAATTTTTTTAAAATAAAAATTAGATTAGATATAATTTTTTATATAAAAATTTAGAAAAAAAATATCAAAAAAATTTGATTGGATATTTGGGGCTTCTTAGAGTTCTAGATCAAGAAGAAAAAGGGAGAAGAAGAGAGAAGAATGATTTTTCTCTTGAATCCCTCTTTTGAGTTTTTCTAGATCTCAAGATTTTATATGATTTTTAGTATAAAAAATCAGATTAGATATGATTTTTATAATAAAAAATTAGAAAAAAAAAATTTTAAAAGCGTGAAAGGAAGAGAGAAAGATTCTCTCTTATGCGTGAGAAAATTGAGAAGGGGATTCTTCTCTTGATCTCTATTATAGAGATCAGATGTATGGATCCAGAAAGAAAAGGAGAGGATCTCCTTATTCTTCATCTTCATCATGTTTCTCTTAGATCAGTCAAAGGATGGTGTCTTCGTCAGCTAGCACTCTTGAGGAGATCGATCAGCACAAGGGCTTCATATGGATATCTGTAGAGATCGGATGTGTGTGCGGCTGTCAAACATCATGAAGAACCATCTATCATAGATTTTGAATATGGTGATCTACTATCCACACTCAGGTATGAGGTTTTAATCTTAATTAATATTTAGATATGATCTAAATATAAATTAGATATATTCTATACTTACTGAATTTTAGATTTCAGTTATGCATACATGCATATTAGTTTATATCATAGATCATGTATGGTGATTTAGATTTGATCTATGCATGCATTATAGATTAAATTATTTAATCTATGTATGTTCCACTATAAAATTTGAAAATACATGCACATCAATCACCACACTTCCCTTCAAATAGTATCAGAGTGAAGGTTCATTATGACATGAACATATATGCATGTAGAGTTGAAATCTAAATTTAGCAATGCATGAGATGTGTTATGATCTAATTTTAGATATGATCTAATATAAAACTAGATCTAATATAATTTAGATTACATTTAAATTTTTGCATATATGATATGTAAATTAGATTAGATGTTCTGAGTAGCAAAGCACTCGGATTGGATAATCACCGGGCCATCCAATCATAGGAGTAAGTAGGGTTTCATGACCCTCTCTTTCCATTCAATGGGGTGCTCTTCATGGTGTGTAGAGGTGCCACTGTGAGGTCTCATGAAAAAAAAAGTGAAAAGAGAAAACTTATCTTTCTACAAAATCCTAGATGTTGAAATCTTAGGATTTATTGTATGTGATACAAAACATGATTGTATGAAAAGTAAAACATCTAATCTACATGATTAAAATTATTTTAATTATAAAAATAAAATTTAAAATCATAAAATATTTAGATATGATCTAGAGATTGTTATGATTAATTTTATTTCAGTTTATGCAAGAATTTTCAGATTTAAAACTATGTGATACCTATTGGCATACCAACTGAGCTGACTAGTTTTGAACTGAGTCGACCCAGTCCTCTATTTTTATCGATTTAGTGTTGACTAACCCAACCTAGTTATCTCAGGCTAAATAGTAATGATTCCTATTCATGATCAGTTAGTCGATCAAGTATCAGACTTAGTCGACCCACTGAAGTAAGCCAACTCAATTTAGTGGTGAGCCGATTTAGTTTTCAGACCAAAAAAATTTTGCATAAAATTGATATAAAATTATTTTATAAAATTAAAATAGTTTCAATTAATAATCTTAACCCATGTTAATACTATACTTAATTAAGAATTAAAAAATATATTTTAGATCTAAAATTATAATTAAAGATCTAATGATATTACATAAAATATGGGGCATGGATTAGCTCAAATCAGGTCCTTTAATTGGGTTGGACCTAAGGTTAGAATCAAAGACTTAATGGACTAAAAAGAGTAGTTGATCCAATCTAATCAATAGTTGATTTAAATTAGATCAAGGATACTCTAGATCAAAAATAATAGTTGTAGTTGATTGAGTCTATGTCTTTGATTAAACAAAATGTATCTTGATTTAGGCTCAAAGATTGAGCCCGAGTCATTAGGCTGATTAGATCATTAGGTGACTCGAGTTGACTCATATTGTTAAGGTTAATCAGTATAACTGATTTAGGTATCCTAGACCAACTTGTCTCTAATCCATCTCAGACTTGATAAAGTCAGTGGGAGGATCTACGACATGTCGGTTAGACCCACTAGTCACTAGTCCTTTTCATAACTTAAAGAAGTCAGTGAAAGGATTTGTGACTTGTAGATTGGCTAATATTTTATAAAATAAATTAACTAAATTTTTTAAATTATTAGATCTATAAAATGAGGTAGTTATAGAGATAACTAGATCATAGCCTCCCATTAAGGTGAATGGTAATGGGTCCATTACTTTAGATTGATATTGCAGGTGCCATCCATCTGGTGTTCTCTCTGAATGATAGAATTATCATTCATCATATGATGACTCTATTGAACTATCTGATGGTGGTCAGGTTGATCGAGCCATCCTCGGGCCTGATCCTTTGTTGGCTAGAATCACTGAGTAGGTTTATATTAATGGTTGGACCTAATCGAAACTTTCAATGAAGGCCCATCGCCTATTGAAATAAAATCTGAGATGAAATTAAATACTAGAAGTTGTTTGAAGAAATATTTGATTGAGAACCTACCCATGGATACATATAGGTTGACCGAACCATCCTCAGACTTATATGCAGTCTGTGTGGATTCTAGTACCCGCTAAAAAATTAAGATAATTTCTCAAATTAGAGGTAGAGGCTATCAATTCATATAAAATAGTGAAAGAATCTTTAGACTGAAGATCAAATCTTTAAGCTTAAAATAATTCAGATACTAATAGATCAATTGTTCTCTTTTCAAAAATGACTAAAATATTATCGCTTTATTCATTGTTAGACAGTGACAATATTATCAGACCTGACTTCGATAGTCAGTATCGAAAGTTGAATATAATTTTTGATAGAATTAATCAAGAAGTCTCAGGCTAGCCCAAACAAGCTTAAAAAAGAAATCAGCAAATCGTTGCTGGTCAAGATGTTATGTGATAACTCTTTAAAATTTTTCTATTGATAATACTACTATCTGGATACAGGATACCGATAGTGCAAGTCATGTTTGCAAATGGTTGCAAAAGACTTCAAGATAGTAGAAGGTTTAAAAATGGCAAGAGACTCCTGAATGTAAGACATGAAAGTCTGTTTCAGTCTTAACATTAGGAATCATCGAGCTTGTTCTCAATCCTGAAGATGTCATGTTAAGTGATTGTCACTATTATCTAATCTTATTGATGATGTCAATGAGTATGATTATTGTAATATCATTGTGAATGATACTACAATAATGAGTGAACAATTAAAAATTATATAAACTCAGTACCATAGTCTGTTAGTGTAAAGTACACATCTAACTAGCACCCTAAATTAGATAATATCATTGAAGCCTACTTTTGGTATAGTTAATTTATTCATCTTTTATTGAAAAAAATGAATGAGCCAGTGATGTTCTGAGTTTGATACATATTGATGTATTTGCACTCATGAACATAAGTGCTAGAAGAGAGTTTTGCTACATTAAAATCTCTGACGACCTATCTTGGCATGGGTGCATTTTACTTATGAAGTATAAATTTGAGTCAATTGAAATATTTAAACGATTCTATAATGAGATAGAAAAGCAAACTGCAAAGAGTATTATAACTCATCAGTTAGACTGATGAACTCCTGTGTTGTGGTGAAGTCCTTAGGACTATTTAGACTCGATAAAGGAGGATTTGTCGTTTAGTCCTTAAACATGTTCGCGACCAAATGATACGTTGTTACCAAGGACGATAATATTTATCGAGCATAGGTCGTTGTGTGCCATATGGGTTGGTTGTCCTCATAACCAAAGAGTGTGGAGACACTGGTATGGCATACAGGTGAGATGTAATGGTACATCTGCACTGAACGTGACCAACTCCGGAGCTATTTCTGCTGTCAAGATTTACTCCGATGGGATATGGGTATAAATGTCCCTCCGACCTGAGACCGCCACGGTGACTTGCAAGCAACTCACTGCACTTAGGCACTGGACTACCTGAATTTCTAATTCAGTAACGGAAGGTTGCTGGGTGTAGTCAAGTACTTGACTTGTCTGTGCGTGTGTCAAGATGGGATTGACCACTCCAGTTTAGGAGCTGTGTACAGTCGTGTTTCAATTTAGCAAAACCTTGGCCAGGGTAGTCCTAGTGAGGAGTCACAGGACTAATTGAGTTGAGCATGATTCGGATGATATCATCAGGGTTGACAGTTTAACCCTGAGTCATCCTAAACACAGGGGTCAAAAGGGATGAATTATACGGTAACCATATTCACGTAGGTTCTGAATGTTGCGATTACGATTATTCGACCTATCCAGTCGTCGGGTACCATTGCTAGATGGTCACTTCGATTAGTACAGAAATTGGTTCCTGTGCTACCGGCTTAGGTTCGAACCTGCGGGGTCACACACATTAGAGGTTCCTTTCTGATCTGATGGCTGATTATGAGTCTTATCTATCTGGAACTCTATGATTGAGAATTAGGATTCTCTAATCATGAGTTCCACACATTTTGGGTACCGGGGTCAAAATTTTGAATTTCGAATTTTGAATTTGAAATTTGAACTCTTTGATCAGGGTTTCATATCGATGGTCTCTGATGCCTGATTGCCCATCGAATTTGGACTCAACATTTATGAGAGGTTTAATTAGTAATTTAATCACTAATTAACTCAATTTGATTGAGTAATTATTTTTGGATCAAGTCCAATTGAATTGGATTCAGTTTGGATTGACCCGATTAGGTTAAATGTTGACCTAATCGCTAAGGTGGTTTAGTCCCTGATTTGATCAGGGGTTAGGTTTAGTTAATTCCTGATTTGATTAGAATTTTATTAAACCTAATTAAGCCTAATTATATTGAGTTTAATTTGGTCTAATTGTGCTCAACCTATTTTAAACTAGGTTGGCTCAATTTGAATCAAACCACCTTGTTTTAAATTCCCTGCGTCACCCAACTTCCTTGCACCCATTTGAATTCACGAGAAGAAACTTTTCGTGAAATTTTTCTCACGTAAAACCCTTCCCCACATACTCATTTGTGTGCCATATGGATGGATAAATTAATTAGTTAGCCATTCAAATTCAAAGCATGTTTGAATTTGAATGGATAACTTATCACTTGCCCTTTCATCCTTATCCATTTTGTGCGCCACATTACTTACACGAGAAAAGGTTTCTCATGAAAATTTTTCACACACAAAGAGCCACGCCCCTTCTCTTCTCACACCCAAAAGGATAGGGATAAGTTGGTTTTTGTTTGAATTCAAATTTGATTTGAATTCAAATGTGTAACCTCTTGTCTTTATCCTCTCACGCGGATAAGACACGTTCGATGTTGTTTTAAAAAGAGGAGAAAGGTGGGACGTGCGTAGAAAAATTAGGAGAGAAACTTTGGGATGTGAGGAAGGCTTCTGTGCAAGGTGAAGGTCCAAAACCTTCCGAGAGAAAAAGAAAGAAAAGAGAGAAAATTGGGCGCAGGGTTTTTGGTGTGTACCCTAGGGTTTCTACCTAGGGTTCGGGAAGTGAGATTGGTGTGCCACGAGTGTCGTGAGTCTACCAAATTTTAGAGAGAGATCCATCAGCCTCTCAAGTAACTGTGCAGACAATCTGGAGCATCCAAGAAGTCAGCACACATCGATCGAAGGAGTTCGATCAACATCTGCCATCAAAAGGGTGAAATCACGAACTAGCATTCGTGAGGAGCTGATCAGACGGGAGCTTCGTGTGGATGATCCACAGAGGCCAGACAGTTGGGTGGCTGCGATGTGACGATCAGAGCCCTCCGACGGTGATCAGATTGTGGTGATCGACTACCCGCAAAAGGTGATGTGTTCTGAACACAGTACTGTAAAACATTTACTGATTCAAATTTGAATTTCAAATTTAAATGCATGCTGTTGTATCATATTTAGATCCTAGTGTAGGGTTAATTAGTATTAATTAATGAGATTAATTAATAATTCTGCTGTAAAATAGTAATTTTGAAAAAGTTTTAAAATTACCATTTTGCCCCTGTACTAAATTTTTGCTTCAATTGGTATCAGAGCCAGGTTCTAGAATATGATATACATATGCATGCGTAGATTAAGGTGTAATCTATAAGTTTAAATTTGAAATTTAAAATTCAAAATTCGAAATTCAAAAAGATTTGAAATTTAAAATTTGAAATTTGTTAGAAGTTTCAAATTTGAAATTCAAAATTCAAAATTTGAAATTTGGTTGAAATCTCAAATTTGAAATTTGAAATTTGAAATTCGAAATTCGAAATTTGAAATTCAAAATTCAAAATTTGAAATTTAAAATTTGGTTGAAATCTCAAATTTGAAATTTGAAATTTGAAATTCGAAATTTGAAATTTGAAATTCAAAATTCAAAATTTAAAATTCAAACATTGAAAATTTGAAATTTGAAATTTGGTTGAAATCTCAAATTTGAAATTTAAAATTTGAAATTTAAAATTTGAAATTTGAAATTCAAAATTTAAATTTTGAAATTTGTATATTTAGATATACATGATCCAAGTAGCAAGTAATCTAATTGGGTTGGTTGCCATGGCCGTCCGGTCATAGGAGAAAAGTAGGGTTTAAAGGCCCTCTCTTCCCATTCGATGGGGTCTCCTATGGCGGTAGGGGTGCCGATGCAATTATATCCCATGCTGATGAAGCAGCGAAAGGACTTAATTAAGAAATTTATCAAGAATGTGTTAGATTAGATCTAAAAGAAAATTTATAATTTATTTTGAGTTATTTTCTGTTATGAAATGAGCAATAGAATTGTTGTTTATGAAATGTGCTGACCCGTTTGTGAAATGAGTTAACACATTTGGTGAACAGAAAATAAAATCTTTCAAATTTGAAAATTGTTTTCAAAATGCCAAACCCTGACCCATCAGCCCAAGTACTTAATTAAAAGAATTAAGTGTTGTCTAGTAGGTCTAGAATTGTGAATTAAGACCTAAGACAATTGCATAAACTTTTGGGTCAATGGGTTAGATGAATTAGGTCCATAATTGGGTTAGACCTAAGGTTAGTTTAAAAAAAATGGACGAATTGGAGTAATTGGTCAAATCTAATCAAAAGTTGAATTAGATTAGGTTAAGGATACTCTAGATTCAACTTCAATAGTTGTAGTTGAATGGGTCCATGTCTTTAACTAGACCAAGATGGACTTAATTCATGGCTACGCGGTGGAGCTCTATTTACTAAGTTGATCAAAATTAAAACTAATGAACCGGTTGGTGTCTAAGGTAAGTTCGGCAGTTTTGACCAGTGGTTCTTAAGCGGGAGCTACTCGCATTGATTCGATCATTGACGAGTTAATGGCAAATCCCCACCACTGATCTCACTTACCTGGCCAATCTGGTAAGTTAGATTTTGATTAGATCACTTGGTGATTATAGCTCACCCATGTCATTAGGTAAATCAGTATGACTGATTTAGGTGCTCCTAATGCCAGCTTTAATTAAATCCTTTTTAATCTGACTTGGTGAAGTCAGTGGGAGGATTGAAATTGGCTGGATGATTTCTTCTCTACTATTCTTTAATAAAATCTTCAAAATTATTAGGTCCCTAAAATGATTAAGTTATAATGATAACTAAGTCATAGCCTCCCATTAAGTGAATGATAATGAGTCCATTAGTTCAATGATCATTGGAGGCCCAAAGGCCTGGTGCTCATTGGCTAATGGAATTATTATTCATAATATGATAATTTGATTGAGTCTTTCTGATGGTGGTTAGGTTGGCCGGCCAAAGTCGGGCCTGATCATTTATTGGTCCGATTTACTAAATTAAGTCATGTTAATGGTTGGACCTAACCAGATCTTTTCAGTGGAGGCCAAAGCCTACTGATTAGGTTCTGGGGCAAAATAAATTACTAGAAGTTGTTTAGAGAAACAACTGGTTAAGAACCTACCCATAGATGCACATGGGTTGACCAACCAAAGTTGGGCTCATGTGTAGTCTGTGTGGATTCTAGTACCCATTAAGGAATTAAAGCAATTCCTTGAATTGGAGGATGAGGCTACCAGTTCGTAAAAATATTGGGAAAAACTTTAGACTAAAGTCCAAGTCTTTAGTATTAATTTATGTACTAATAGAGGTCTCGTTTTCCTTTAAGCAGCTATGGCCACTACCCTATCGCTCCGATCATTATTAGATAATGACAAGCTCATGGGACCCAATTTCGATAGCTGGTATCGAAAATTGAAAATTGTCCTTGAGCATGAGCGGATCCTTTATGTAGTAACGGATCCAGCACCTGAGGAGCCAGCTCCGAACGCTAGTAAAGCGATCCGAGACACTTACTTGAAGTGGCTCAATGACCGCACCACCGTTCGATGTATTATGCTGGCAGCAATGAATGACGAGTTCAGTCGAAGGTTTGAGAACGCCCAGCCACAGGAGATGCTTCAAATGTTGAACGACTCCTTTGGCACGCCTGACGACGTTGAAAGGCACAAAACTAGTTGTGCCATTTTCAATGCTCGGATGAGGGATGGGGCCTCAATCACTGATCATGTACTGTACATGATCGAGATGATTGAGCGCCTAAGCAAATTGGGTTTTCCTCTGCACGAGCAGCTCGGTAAGGATGCGATCCTTAATTCCTTGCCCAAGTCCTTCCTCCCATTCCTTACTCATTTTCGAATGACAAAGCCTACAGTAAACTATCACGGATTGTTGGGGTTGCTGCAGAACTTTGAGAAGGATCACCAACTCCATAAGGAGTCAGTGAATGTAGTGGGAGGGTCTTCTTTTCGTCGTCAACCCTTTTGGAAGGGGAAGAAGAACAAGAAGAAGAAAAAATAAGAAGGTGCAATCTCATGCTGGGACAGTAGCACGGGGTCAGACCAAGAAGCGCAAGCATGACCAGAGCCAGGCGGAGTGCTTCTTTTGCAAGAAGCACGGGCATTGGAAGAGGAATTGTCCTCAATACATTGCCTCCCTGGACCCGAACAGGCCAAAGAAGAAGCAAGGTAATTATATGATAACTCCTTGCAACTTTTCGATTTGTGATACTACTGCCTGGGTATTGGATACCGGAAGCCCTTATCATATTTGTAATTCGATGCAGGGTCTGCAGGTCAGTGGGAGATTTGATGAAGGCGAGAGGTTCCTGAATGTTGGAGATGGAAGCAAAGTTCCAGTTCTAGCTTTAGGAATCATGAGTCTTGTAATCAATTCTCGTAATGTAATTCTGAGTGAATGTCACTATTGTCCAAGTTTTTTATTAAATATTATTTCTGTAGGCCTTTTGGCCATGTACGGTTATAATTTTTTAATAAAAGGAAATATTTGCAATATCATTTTGAATGGTGTTACAATATTTGTTGGACAATTAAATAATGAAATTTACTTACTATCACAGCCTGTTAATGTGGTTCAAAAATTCGGTAAACGCTCTAGAATAGATAATGTGTCAGAAGTCTACCTTTGGCACTGTAGGCTAGGTCATATCAATAAGAACAGGATAAACAGGTTGGCTCAAGAAGGAATTCTTGAAATTAGTGATTGTGAATCACTTCCAACCTGTGAGTCCTGTCTTCTTGGAAAGATGACCAAGTCACCTTTTACTGGAAAAGGTGAGCGAGCCAGTGAACTCTTAGGTCTGGTACATTCTGATGTATGTGGACCCATGAGCTCAAGTGCAAGAGGTGGATTTTTTCTACTTCATAACCTTCACAGACGACCTATCTAGGTATGGGTATGTCTATTTAATGAAGCATAAGTCGGAATCATTTGAAATGTTCAAACTATTCCGAAATGAGGTAGAAAAACAAACTGGGAAGTGTATTAAAACTCTTCGATCTGATCGAGGAGGTGAATACCTTTCCAATGAGTTTCTGACGTATCTAGGGGAGAATGGGATTCTCTCTCAGTGGACTCCTCCTGGAACACCACAGCATAATGGTGTGTCTGAAAGGAGGAATCGGACCCTGTTAGACATGGTTCGATCCATGATGGGGTTTGCTGGTCTGCCGATCTCCCTCTGGGGATATGCGCTCGAATCGGCTTGTTACCTTCTAAATAGAGTTCCGAGTAAGTCTGTAGCCAAAACGCCATATGAGATATGGATAGGACGTAAGCCAGTACTCTCGCACCTTAGGGTTTGGGGGTGTCCGGCTTATGTTAAAAGTTTAATTACAGACAAGCTTGGACCTAGGTCTGACAAGTGTAATTTTATAGGGTACCCAAAAGAGACCAAAGGGTATTATTTCTACCTTGCTGATGAGCAAAAGGTGTTTGTCAGCCTTAAGGCAATCTTTTTAGAAAAGGAGTTCCTTAGTGAAGGAACTGTTGCCTCTAAAGTCAAACTTGACGAAGTTCGACAGGTGGAAAAACCGACACATGTTACTGAACCTGAACCGGATTTGATTAGATCAGATCCGGAGCCCATTGATTATGCACCCTTAAGGCGGTCTAGTAGAGTACCACATCAACCGGACAGATATTATGGTTTCTTGATCCGGGATGGTGATCCTATCGAACTTGATGAAAACGATGAGGATCCGATCACCTACATGGATGCAATGCAGAGACCTGACTCTGAGAAATGGCTAGAGGCCATGAAATCCGAAATGGAGTCCATGAAGGTCAACGATGTGTGGACATTGGTTGACCCACCCGAAGGAGTAAAACCCATAGGGTGTAAGTGGGTCTTCAAAAGGAAGAGGGGCGCAGACGGAAAGGTGGAGACCTATAAAGCCCGTCTGGTTGTCAAGGGATATCGTCAATGTTATGGTATAGACTATGACGAGACGTTTTCTCCTGTGGCAATGCTCAAATCCATTCGGATTATGCTTGCGATAGCTGCCCATCTGGACTATGAAATCTGGCAGATGGATGTGAAGACAGCTTTCCTAAACGGAGAGCTGGACGAAGAGGTGTATATGATACAACCTGAAGGGTTCACATCCACAGATGAGTCTAAGGTGTGCAAGCTACAGAGGTCCATTTATAGACTTAAGCAGGCATCTCGGAGTTGGAACATACGTTTTGATAGGACGATCAAAACGTATGGCTTCGTTAAGAACGGAGAAGAACCCTGCATTTATAAGTAGGCTAATGGTCCAGCAGTAGTATTTCTTGTATTGTATGTGGATGACATTCTCTTAATCGGGAATGATGTCCCTGCATTACAGGGAATAAAGATTTGGCTATCGTCACAGTTCTCCATGAAGGATCTGGGAGAAGCTTCCTACATCCTAGGGATGAGGATCTATAGGGATAGATCCAAAAAGTTGCTTTGCTTATCCCAGTCCACGTACATTGATACTATGCTGAAAAGGTTCAACATGGAAAATTCCAAGAAAGGCTATCTACCGATAGGCCATGGAATTTCTCTCTCGAAGAGGGATTGTCCGACAACACCTCAAGAGAGAGAGCGTATGGGTAGGATTCCATATGCTTCGGCAGTGGGATCTATCATGTACGCCATGACATGTACACGACCAGATGTGGCATACTCACTAGGGGTAGTGAGTAGATACCAATCTGATCCAGGAGAGAATCACTGGAAGGTTGTTAAAACCATCCTGAAGTATTTGAGAAATACTAAGGACCAGTGGCTTATATATGGTGAATCGGACTTGAGACTTATAGGGTTTACAGACTCTAGTTTCCAGTCTGATCGCGATGATAGCAAGAGTGTGTCAGGATTTATTTTACCCTTAATGGTGGGGCTGTCTGCTGGAAGAGTTCCAAGCAGCACACTGTGGCTGATTCAGTATGCGAGGCGGAGTATATTGCTGCATCAGATGCTGCCAAAGAAGTGGTGTGGCTGAGAAAATTCATCACCGAGCTCGGAGTAGCACCCTCCCTTGTTGGTCCAGTTCTGCTCTACTGCGACAGCTCTGGAGCCATTGCTCAGGCGAAGGAACCAAAGGCACACCAGTGGACGAAGCATATTCTGCGCCGCTACCATCTCATCCGGGAGATCGTGGATCGAGGTGACGTCGACCTTCAGAAGATCGACAGGAAGGAGAACCTGACCGACCAATTCACTAAAGCCATTGCGGTGAAGGAGTTCAACGACTACAAGTCGAAGATGGGTATTAGATACTGCACCAATAGGCTTTAGGCCAAGTGGAAGATTGTTGGGAATAGTGTCCCAAAGCCAATCGTCAGCCTGTTGACGGTTGTGCTCCTTTTGTATTAGTACATAAATTATAAATAAATAAAAGTTATTTTGGTATTTTTTCATCACAAATGTTTCATCTTCTAATGAACTCCTGTGTTGTGGTGAAGTCCTTAGGACTATTTAGACTCGACAAAGGAGGATTTATCGTTTAGTCCTTAAACATGTTCGCGACCAAATGATACATTGTTACCAAGGACGACAATATTTATCGAGCATAGGTCGTTGTGTGCCATATGGGTTGGTTGTCCTCATAACCAAAGAGTGTGGAGACACTGGTATGGCATACAGGTGAGATGTAATGGTACATCTGCACTGAACGTGACCAACTCCGGAGCTATTTCTGCTGTCAAGATTTACTCCGATGGGATATGGGTATAAATGTCCCTCCGACCTGAGACCGCCATGGTGACTTGCAAGCAACTCACTGCACTTAGGCACTGGACTACCTGAATTTCTAATTCAGTAACGGAAGGTTGCTGGGTGTAGTCAAGTACTTGACTTGTCGGTGCGTGTGTCAAGATGGGATTGACCACTCCAGTTTAGGAGCTGTGTAAAGTCGTGTTTCAATTTAGCAAAACCTTGGCCAGGGTAGTCCTAGTGAGTAGTCACAGGACTAATTGAGTTGAGCACGATTCGGATGATATCATCAGGGTTGACAGTTTAACCCTGAGTCATCCTAAACACAGGGGTCAAAAGGGATGAATTATACGGTAACCATATTCACGTTGGTTCTGAATGTTGCGATTGCGATTATTCGACCTATCCAGTCGTCGGGTACCATTGCTAGATGGTCACTTCGATTAGTACAGAAATTGGTTCCTGTGCTACCGGCTTAGGTTCGAACCTGCGGGGTCACACACATTAGAGGTTCCTTTTTGATCTGATGGCTGATTATGAGTCTTATCTATCTAGAACTCTATGATTGAGAATTAGGATTCTCTAATCATGAGTTCCACACATTTTGGGTACCGGGGTCAAAATTTTGAATTTCGAATTTTGAATTTGAAATTTGAACTCTTTGATCAGGGTTTCATATCGATGGTCTCTGATGCCTGATTGCCCATCGAATTTGGACTCAACATTTATGAGAGGTTTAATTAGTAATTTAATCACTAATTAACTCAATTTGATTGAGTAATTATTTTTGGATCAAGTCCAATTGAATTGGATTCAGTTTGGATTGACCCGATTAGGTTAAATGTTGACCTAATCGCTAAGGTGGTTTAGTCCCTGATTTGATCAGGGGTTAGGTTTAGTTAATTCCTGATTTGATTAGGATTTTATTAAGCCTAATTAAGCCTAATTATGTTGGATTTAATTTGGTCTAATTGTGCTCAACCTATTTTAAACTAGGTTGGCTCAATTTGAATCAAACCACCTTGTTTTAAATTCCCTGCGTCACCCAACTTCCTTGCACCCATTTGAATTCACGAGAAGAAACTTCTCATGAAATTTTTCTCACGTAAAAACCTTCCCCACGTCCTCATTTGTGCACCATATGGATGGATAAATTAATTAGTTAGCCATTCAAATTCAAAGCATGTTTGAATTTGAATGGATAACTTATCACTTGCCCTTTCATCCTTATCCATTTTGTGCGCCACATTACTTACACGAGAAAAGGTTTCTCGTGAAACTTTTTCATGCACAAAGAGCCACACCCCTTCTCTTCTCACACCCAAAAGGATAGGGATAAGTTGGTTTTTGTTTGAATTCAAATTTGATTTGAATTCAAATGTGTAACCTCTTGTCTTTATCCTCTCATGCGGATAAGACACGTTCGACGTTGTTTTAAAAAGAGGAGAAAGGTGGGACGTGCGTAGAAAAATTAGGAGAGAAACTTTGGGGTGTGAGGAAGGCTTCTGTGCAAGGTGAAGGTCCAAAACCTTCCGAGAGAAAAAGAAAGAAAAGAGAGAAAATTGGGCGCAGGATTTTTGGTGTGTACCCTAGGGTTTCTACCTAGGGTTCGGGAAGTGAGATTGGTGTGCCACGAGTGTCGTGAGTCCACCAAATTTTAGAGAGAGATCCATCAGCCTCTCAAGTAACTGTGCAAATGATCCAAAGCATCCGAGAAGTCGACACACATCGATCGAAGGAGTTCGATCAACATCTGCCATCAAAAGGGTGAAATCATGAACTAGCATTCGTGAGGAGCTGATCAGATGGGAGCTTTGTGTGGATGATCTGCAGAGGCCAGATAGTTGGGTGGCTGTGATGTGATGATCAGAGCCCTCCGACGGTGATCAGATTGTGGTGATCGACTACCCGCAAAAGGTGATGTGTTCTGAACACAGTACTGTAAAATGTTTACTGATTCAAATTTGAATTTCAAATTTAAATGCATGCTGTTGTATCATATTTAGATCCTAGTGTAAGGTTAATTAGTATTAATTAATGAGATTAATTAATAATTCCACTGTAAAATAGTAATTTTGAAAAAGTTTTAAAATTACCATTTTGCCCCTGCACTAAATTTTCGCTTCAGTGAATACCTTTACAATAAATTTTTGATATATCTTGAAGAGAATTAGATTCTCTCTCAATAGATCTCTCCTGGGATACCACTATTTAAAAGGAGGAATTAAACTTTATAAGACATAGTTTGGTCCACTGTAGGTTTGCTAGTCAGTCAGAGGTTATGCTTTAGAGACTACTTGATATGTGCTTAAGAACATTTCGAGCAAATCGATTACCAAAACTCTATGTAGGATATGGACTTGGATAATTCGATACTCTTTTACTTTGATGTTTGGGATGTCAAACTTATGTGAATGTTCACAAACTGATTAGCTTGGATCTTGATCTGATAAATATTATTTTAGAGATATTTCTTCTACCTTTCAGATGGACATGAGATGTTCATGAATCTTAAAGTATTCTTTTTGAAAAAGAAGTTCTTTAATGAAGGAACTAATGCCATTAAGAGCAAGCTTGGTGAAACTTGAAAGGCAAAGGAACCGACTCTGATACAAACCAACAAAATTAGAGTTGATTAGATCAAATCCAGAGCCCAATGTAAAGGCATCTCTGAGTAGATATGCTAGAGTACCGTATCAACCAAATAGATACTTCAGTTTTTAAGTTCGGGATGAAGATTTGATCTCCCATATGGATACTGTACAAAGATCTAACTTTGAGAAGTGACTTGAAGCAATTAAATCTGAAATGAAGTCCATGAAGATCAACGATGTATCGACATTCGTTGATTCACCTAAAGAGGTAAAACCCATAGGGTGTGAATGGATTCTAGATGGATAAGAGGCGCAGATAGAAAGATGGAGACCTATTAATTCTGTTCAATTGTCAAAAGATTGCATCAAAGTTATAGTGTTGACTATGACGAAAAAGTTTTCTTGTGGCAATCCTCAAGTTCATTTGGATTGAATCAAGCTTCTCAGAGTTAGAATATATGTTTTGAACAATGGATTCATTAAGAATGAAGTAAAATTCTGTATGTACAAATGGCTAATAGTTCTATAAAACTATTCTTGGTGCTATTTGGATGAAATTCTCTTAATCAAAAATGACATCTCTACATTACAGAGAATAAAAGCTTAATTGTCATCTCTGTTCTCCATAAAGGTTCAGAAGGTTATGAAAACCATCTTTAAGTATTTATAAAATAATAAGGACCAATGGCTCGTTTATGGAGAATCTGACTTAAAATCTGTAGAATATTGATTCTAATTTTTAGTCAGATTAGAATGACAAAGTTGTGTCAAGTTATGTTTTTATCCTAAAAAGAGGAGCGACATGCTGGAAAGGTTCCATGCAGTATTCAGTAGCCAGTTTTATTTGTGATATGGAGTTCTTTGCGGCATTTGATGCTGATAAAGAAGTTGTTTGATTATGAAAGTTCATCAGTGAGCTTAGAGTGGCACCCTCCATTGATGGTTCAGTCCTTCTATATTGACAATAGTACTAGATGTTGAAAAATATGTCCCAAAAATCAATCGTTAGCCTGTTGATGGTTGAGCAATCTTGTATGATAATTGATTTGTTAATAAATAAAATATATTAGATATTTTCATCATAAGCTTTCATCTTTTAATGAACTCCGTTGTTATGATGAAGTCCTTAGGACTATTTAGATTCGATAAAGAGAGGATTTATCGATTAGTCCTTAAAACTATTCACGACCAAATGATAGACTATTAATAAGGACGACAGCTCTATCGAGCATAGGTCGCTGTAGGCCATATGGGTTGGTTGTCCTCTTAACCAAAGAGTGTGGAGATACTGGTATGACATACAGATGAGATATAAGGGTACATCATCATTGAACGTGACCAACTCCAGAGTATTCTGCTATCGAGAATATCTCTGATGGGATATAGGTATAAGTATCCCTTAGACTTGAGATCATCTCAGTGACTTGCAAGCAACTCACTATGCTTTGGTACTGGACTAACTAAATTTTTAATTCAGTGACAGAAGTCTTCTAAGCATAGTCAAGTACTTGCAAAGTCAGAGTGTGATCGAGATGGGATTGACCACTCCAAGAGTTAGAGAAGAATGAGTCACTGTATTTCAATTTAGCAAAATCTTGACCAGGATAATCTATCAGATGGATTTAATATTTTGAAATACAATGTGGACAACCTGATCAGAGTTGACAGTTGAACTCTGAGGTGTCCTATGATCATTTTGGTCAAGAGGATGAATTATATGAAAACTATATTTGCATGGGTTCTAAGGATGTTGTTCTACACATTCGATCTATCCGGTCGTCGGGTACCATTGCTAGATTGTCACTTTGATTGGTATAAAAATTTATTTCTGTGCTATCGACTTAGGTTTGGACCTATGAGATTACACACATTAGAGTTCATGATCCGATCGAATGGTTGATCAATGATTAAGAATCGTTCTAGGGTTAAATGATCAAAATGATTGACATTTAACCTACTGCAAGTGTTGCAGAAGGATCGATTAGCAATTCGATTGCTAATTGGCTTAATTTGATTAAACCAATGGGCTAAGATTAAGTTTAATTAAATATAATTTAATTAAATTTAGTTTGGGCTTGATTGGATCAAGTCTAATTGATTTATTGGATAAACCAAATGCAAGGAAAAAACTAGTCCTAGTTCAATTAGGACTTGGGTCAACCTAATTTCTAATTTGATTAGAAAATTAAATCAGATTTAAATCTAATTTAATCTAATTAAATTAGGTTCTTAATTGGGTTATGATCTATTTTAATTAGGTTGATCTAATTTTGATTTGATTTGATTTGAGAAATCAAATTAAAACAAGTCATAAGATAGAATCCTAGTAAGACTAGGATTCCACCTTGCGCCACATAAGCCCCCCGTGCCCTCTCTCATATTCCACACCAATCTCCTCTTATTTTGTGTGACAAAAGCCCTCTCCCAGGTCTTTCTCATGTCCAAAAGATTTTCTCTCTTCTTTCATATATGTAAAGTGGTTGTGGATCAAATCGAAGTAGAAATAAGTTTGGATTTCAAATTCTATGAGATAAAGTTTTAGAAATCCAAAACTCTTTCCTTTTTGCATTGAATTTATCCAATTTTTTTTTGAAATTTTTATGAATTTTAGGGCACATATTGTGCACCCTTTTCTGGTGGTCCATGTACAAAAATAAGGAGGAGGCACCCAAGAGTTGGGTGCCCCTTTTCTTGCCATGTTTGGATAAGCCTTGACTAGGTATTTGACCTAGACAAAGACTCTATCATATCTCTCTCTATAAAATGAGTTTCTTAATAAAATTTTATAGAACATAGAGATTTGAGAGACCTTTGAGGCATCCAAAAATTAGAAAAAAAAACCTTTGGGTCGTGGAGATATAATAGACACAAGATAGGGTGTCTAGGAGAGAGTAAAGAGAAGAAGAAGAGGGTCTTCTTCTAGGGTTGTTAGATTCATCTCTTTCCTTCCTCCATCTTGAGTTTTTCTGAGAGTGTCTCAGATCTAAAACTCCTCCTCCTACTTCTCATCTTTGAAAGAGCTCAAATCAAGAAGGAAGCACCTAATCAACCATCGAAGAAGGATCAGCACAGTACTAGCACATTATGCTGATTTTCTGAAGCAGGACTTCTGATCGAGATTTGTGGGCTCGTGTGGATGACTCCTAGAGATCGGATGCATGTGTGGTTTGCAACATCATCTTCAAGCTTGGATCAGTAAGGTTAGAACATCTAACTTGCAAGGTAATAGATCTGATCTATTATTTAATACATACATTAGATGTAGTATAGAAACATGTTGATATGATCAACATGTAGCTCATGCTCTATATATTTTAATTTTTGATTTAATACTATATAATAATTATGTAAGAGAATCTTAGATCTAAGAATTCTCTAATTTTAAAAAATAAATTTTAATTTATTTTAGTCTTCCACTGCCTGATCTTGAAAAAGTTTCAAGATCTAATCCTGAAACCCTAGATCTGGTTCCTACAATTGGTATCAGAGCCTAGGTTATTTATTACATGATTATTTATATATTCTTATATTATTTTTTAAATTAAATATAATTTATAATCTAATTATTAAATCTAAAATTAAAATTTTAGATCAATCACGAACTGCAAGGTTGTCCTGCTGTAAGGTTTATCCCTTACAGTGCGAAGGTTGTCTTAGTTCGTGTAGATCTATCTTTAATCATAAATTTGTTAGATATGATCTAAATTAAATTTATAATTTATTAGATTTAAAAGATATTTAAATCTAAAATAAAATCTCTTTGTTAATAATTTTTGTGCAAAAAAATTATTTAAAGTTGAAATTATTTCAATTACATGAACCTGTTTAGATTAGATCTAAAGTAGTTTCATGTTTATTTCACTTGCATCTTGATTATAAATTAAACATGCAATACGGTTGGTAGAACTATATTATAAAATTATTTTATAAATATAAAAATTATTTTTGAAAAGTCGAACCCAACCCTTAGCCCAAAACTTAATTGAGAATTAAGAAGTTGTTTGATTAGGTTCTAAGATTGTGAATTGAAGAACCTAAGACACAAACCATAACACATTAGGTTAATGGGTTAGTGAGAATTAGGTCCATTAATTAGGTTAGACCTATGGTTAGATTAAAGATGGACTTAATTAGAGAATTGACTAAATCTAATCAATTGTTGTCTTAGATTGGGTCAAGGATTCTCTAGATCAATTACAATAGTCGTAGTTGGTCAAGTCCATGTCTTTAACGAGAACCGAATGGACTTGATTCTTGACTAAGCGAACTAGCACGAACTGTTAGGTTGATCTAATCGAAACTAATTAAACCAGTTGGTGTCTAAGGTAAACCAGACCGGTTGTTTTTAATTGAGAGCCCACTTACCTGGTCATTTTTTATGGTGTCTAAGGCAAGCTTTGACCGTTCCTCCGACTGATCGAACTTACCTGACTTCTTGGTGAAATTATATTTTGATCGGATCATTTGACTATTCGAGCTGACCCATGTCAGCTAAATAAGTCAGTGTGACTGATTTAGGTGCTCCTAGACTAGCCCTTTTAATGGTCTCCCTTAAGTTGACTTGGTGAAGCCAGTGGAAGGATCATGATAAGCTGGTTCATCTGACCTCATCCTCTAAATTATTTAAATCTTCTAAAATTATTAGGTCCTTAAAATGACAAAGTTATGGAGATAACTGAGTCATAGCCTCCCATTAAGGTGTTTGATAATGAGTCCATTAACTCAATAATTATTGCAGACCCAAAGGCCTGGTGCTTGTTGACTAATGAAATTATCACTCATCATATGATGACTTAGAAGTGTCTCTCTAATAGTGGTTAGGTGAGCCAACCAAAGTTGGACTTAATTATTCGTTGGTTAGATGCACCAAGTATGGTCATGTTAATGGTTGGACCTAACCGGATTCTTACAGTGGAGGCCAAAGCCTATTGATTAAGTTTCTAGGGTAAAATTAAAATTACTAAAAATTATTTAAAAAAATAATTGATTATGAACCTACCCTTAGATGTACATGGGTTGGCCAACCAATGTTGGGCTTGTTTGCAGTCTAAGTGGATTCTAGTACCCACTAAGGAATTAGGGTAATTCCTCGAATTAGAGGTAGAGGCTACCAATTCGAATAAAATAGTGAGAGAAACTTTTTGATTAAAATCCAAATCTTTAGGTTTAATTAATCAATTACTAATTAGGTTATGATTTTCTTTTGTGTAGATATGGCCACTTCCTTATCGCTTCGATCATTGTTAGACAATGATGAGTTGGTGGGATCCAACTTTGGTAGCTGGTACCGAAAGTTGAAGATAGTCCTGGAGCATGAACAGATCCTATATGTGATAATGGATCCTACACCTGAGGAGCCAGCTACCAATGCATGTAGAACAGTCAGAGACACTTATCAGAAGTGGCTCAGTGACCAGACCACGGTGTGCTATATCATGTTGGCTGCCATGAGCGACGAGTTCAGTCGCAGATTCGAGATGGCTCAGCCAAAGGATATGCTTCAAGTGTTGGAGGATGCCTTTGGCACACCCGATGATGTGGAGAGGCACAAAACTAGTTGTGCCATCTTCAATGCCAAAATACGGGATGGTGCCTCTGTCACTGATCATGTATTGTACATGATCGAGCTGATGGAATGATTGAGCAAGCTCGGCTTTCCCTTGCATGAGCAGCTTGAAAAGAATGCAATACTAAACTTGCTGCCTAAGTCTTATCTCCCATTCCTCACTCATTATAGAATAACAAAGCCTGAAGTGAACTACCACAGGTTATTGGGGTTGCTTCAGAACTTTGAGAAGGATCACCAACTCCACAAGGAGTCGGTGAACTTAGTGGGAGGTTCATCTTCTGATTCTCGACCTTTTAAGAAAGGAAAGAAGAACAAGAAGAAGAAAGTGAAAAAGGTGCAAGTTCAGGCTGGGACATCAGTGCAGGGCCAGACCAAAAAGATCAAGCCTGATAAGAGTCAAGCTGAATGCTTCTTTTGCAAAAAGTGAGGGCACTGGAAGAGAAACTATCCCCAGTACATTGCCTTCCTGGACCCAAACAGGCAGAGAAAGTAGCAAGTTATTGTTGGGCAAGGTATTTATATGATAACTCCTTGTAATTTCTCTATTTGTGATATAACTGACTGGGTATTGGATACCAGTAGCTCTTACCATATTTGCAATTCGTTGCAGGGGTTGCAGGTCAGTAAAAAATTCGAGCAAGACGAGAGGTTCTTGAACGTTGGAGATGGAAGACCAGTTCTAGTTCTAGCATTAGGAATCTTGAAACTTGTATTTGAATCCCATATCGTTGTCCTTAATGATTGTCATTTCTGTCCTAGTTTCTTTTTAAATATCATTTCTGTAGGCCTTCTAACCAAAAATGATTATAAAATTTTAATAAAGAAATAAGTTTGTAATATCATTATGAATGGTGTTACTATTTTTTATGGATATTTGAACAATGGTGTGTATATGTTATCACAACCTGTTAATGTAGTATATTCAACTGGCAAGCACCCTAGATTAGATAGTGTGTCAGATATCTACTTATGGCACTGTAGGCTAGGTCATATAAACAAGAACAGAATAAACAGGTTGACTCAAGAGGAAATCCTCAAAGTCAGTGATTGTGAATCACTTCCAACCTGTGAGTTCTGTCTTCTTAGTAAAATGATCAAGTCACCTTTTACTAAAAAAGCTGAGAGAGCCACTGAGCTCTTGGGCCTAGTACATACTGATGTATGCGGGCCCATGAGCACAAGTGCTAGAGGTAGATATTTCTACTTCATAACTTTCACAGATGATCTATCCAGATATGGATATGTCTATCTGATGAAACATAAGTCAGATTCATTTGAAATGTTCAAACGATTCTGAAGTGAAGTAGAAAAACAAACTGGGAAGAGCATTAAAACTCTTCGATCTGACCGAGGAGGAGAATATCTTTTTAGTAAGTTTCTCACATATCTAGGAGAGAATGGAATTCTCTCCCAATGGACTCTTCCAGAAACACCACAGCATAATGGTGTATTTGAAAGGAGAAATTGGACTCTGTTAGACATGGTCCGATCCATGATGGATTTTGCCAGCTTGCCGATATCCTTCTGGGGATATGCACTCGAATCGGCCTGTTATCTGTTAAATAAGATTTTAAGTAAGTCTGTAATTAAGACTCCATATGAGATATGGACAGGGCGTAAGCCAGTATTTTCACACCTTAAGGTCTGGGGGTGCCTGACCTATGTCAAATGATTAGTCATAGACAAACTTGGACCTAAGTCTGACAAATGTACATTCATAAGGTATCCCAAAGAGACCAAAGGATTTTTTCTATCATGCTGATGAACAAAAGGTGTTCGTCAGCCTTAAGGCAATTTTTTTAGAAAAGGAGTTCCTTGGTGAAGGAATCATTGCCTCTAAGATTGAACTTGATGAAGTTCAACAGGTAGAAAGACCGACACCAATAGCTGAACCTGAGTCGGATTTGATTAGATCAGATCTGGAGCCCAATGTATCTGCACTATTATGGCAATCCAGTAGAGTACCGCATCAGTCGGATAGATACTACAGTTTCTTGGTCCGAGACAGTGATTCTATAGAACTCGATGGGAACGATGAGTCTCCAATCACCTATATGGATGCAATGCAGAGACCTAATTCTAAGAAATGGCTTGAAGTCATGAATCCAAAATGGAGTCCATGAAGGTCAACGATGTATGGACATTGGTTGACCCACCTGAAGGGGTGAAACCCATTAGGTGTAAATGGGTGTTCAAAAGAAAAAGAGACGCAGATGGAAAGGTGGAGACCTATAAAGCCCGTCTGGTTGCCAAAGGGTATCATCAACATTATGGTATTGACTATGATGAAATATTTTTCCCTGTGGCAATGCTCAAATCCATTCGGATAATACTTGCAATAGCTGTCCATCTGGATTATGAGATCTGACAAATGAATGTAAAGACAGCTTTCCTGAATGGAGAGCTGACCGAAGAGGTGTAATCTAAGGGGTTTACATCCACAGATGAGTTCAAGGTGTGCAAGCTTCAGAGATCCATTTATGGATTGAAGCAAGCTTCTCGGAGTTGGAATATACGTTTTAATAAGGTGATCAAAACGTATGGCTTCGTTAAGAATGGAGAAGAGCCCTGCATCTATAAATGGGCAAATGGTCTAGTTATGGTGTTCTTTGTCTTGTACGTGGATGACATTCTCTTAATCAGGAATGACATCCCCGCACTATAGGGAATAAAAGTTTGATTGTCATCGCAGTTCTCCATGAAGGATTTGGGTGAAGCATCCTACATCCTAGAGATGAAGATCTATAGGGATAGATCTAAAAAGATGCTTGGGTTATCCCAGTCCACGTACATAGACACTGTGCTGAAGAGGTTCAGCATGGAGAATTTCAAGAAGAGCTATCTATCGATAGGTCATAAAATTTCTCTCTCTAAGAAGGATTGTCCGACAACTTCTGAAGAGAAAGAGCATATGAGTAGAGTCCCATATGCTTCGATCGTGGGATCTATCATGTACGTCATGACATGTATAAGACCAGATGTGGCATACTCACTAGGAGTAGTGAGTAGATACCAATTGATCCTGAAGAAAACCACTGGAAAGTGGTTAAAGCCATCCTTAAGTATTTGAGAAATACTAAAGACCAATGGTTGGTTTATAGCGAGTTAGATCTGAAACTTGTGGGGTTCACAGACTTCAGCTTTCAATCTGACCATGATGACAGTAGAAGCATGTCAGATTATATCTTTACTCTGAATGGTGGAGCTATCTGCTGGAAAAGTTTCAAACAGCATACTGTGGTAGACTCTATTTGTGAAGCGAAGTACATCACAGCATCGGATGCTGCGAAGGAAGCTGTGTGGCTGAGAAAATTTATCACCAAGCTCGGAATAGCACCCTCCCTCGATGGTTCAGTTCTGCTTTACTGCGATAGTACTGGTGCCATAGCTCAAAAGAAGGAATCCAAAGCACACTAGTAGACGAAGCATATTTTGCGTCGCTTCCACCTGATCTGGGAGATCATGGATCGAGGTGACGTCGACCTTCAGAAGATCAACGGAAAAGAGAACCTAACCGACCCCTTCACTAAAGCCCTAGCGATAAAGGAGTTCGACAACCACAAGTTGAAAATGGGTATTAGATACTATGCCGAGTGGCTTTAGGATAAGTGGGAGTTGTTGAAAAATATGTCCCAAAAATCAATCGTCAGCCTATTGATGGTTGAGCAATTTTGTAGGGTAATTGATTTGTTAATAAATAAAATATATTTGATATTTTCATCATAAGCTTTCATCTTCTAATGAACTCTGTTGTTATGATGAAGTCCTTAGGACTATTTAGATTCGATAAAGAGAGGATTTATCGATTAGTCTTTAAAACTGTTCATGACCAAATGATAGGCTGTTAATAAGGACGACAGCTTCTATCGAGCATAGGTCGCTGTAGGCCATATAGGTTGGTTATCCTCTTAACCAAGGAGTGTGGAGACACTAGTATGGTATACACGTGAGATATAAGGGTATATTATCATTGAACATAACCAACTCCAGAGCATTCTGCTATCGAGAATGTCTCTGATGGGATATAGGTATAAGTGTCCCTTAGACCTGAGATCATCTCAGTGACTTGCAAGCAACTCACTGTGCTTTGGTACTGGACTAACTAAATTTTTAATTCAGTGATAGAAGGCTTCTGGGCATAGTCAAGTACTTGCGAAGTCTAAGTGTGATCGAGATGGGATTGATCACTCCAAGAGTTGGAGAAGAATGAGTCACTGTATTTCAATTTAGCAAAATCTTGGCCAGGGTAATCGATCAGATGGATTTGATATTTTGAAATACAATGTGGACAACTTGATCAGAGTTGATAGTTGAACTCTGAGATATCCTATGATCATTTTGGTCAAGGGGATGAATTATATGGAAACTATATCCGCATGGGTTCTAAGGATGTTGTTCTACACATTCGACCTATCCGATCATCGGGTACTATTGCTAGATGGTCACTTCGATTGATATAAAAATTTATTTTTATACTACCGACTTAGGTTTGGACCTATGAGATCATACACATTAGAGTTCATGATCTGATCAGATGGTTGATCAATGATTAAGAATCGTTCTAGGGTTAAATGATCAATAGGATTGACATTTAACCTAGTGCAAGTGTTGTAGGAGGATCGATTGGCAATTTGATTGCTAATTAACTTAATTTGATTAAGCCAATTGGCTGAGATTAAGTATAATTGAATATGATTTAATTAGATTTAGTTTGGGCTTGATTGGATCAAGTCCAATTGATTTATTGGATAAGCCAAATGTAAGAAAAAAACTAGTCCGAGTTCAAGTAGGACTTGGGTCAACCTAATTTCTAATTTGATTAAAAAATTAAATCAGATTTAAATCTAATTTAATCTGATTAAATTATATTTTTAATTGAGTTAAGACCTATTTTAATTAGATTGATCTAATTTTGGTTTGACTTGATTTGAGAAACCAAATTAAGACAAGTCATAAGATAGAATCCTAGTAAGACTAGGATTCCACCTTGCGCCACATAAGCCCCCCATGCCCTCTCTCTTATTCCATGCCAATCTCCTCTTATTTTGTGTGACAAAAGTCCTCTCTCAAGTCTTTCCCACATCCAAAAGGTTTTCTCTCTTCTTTCATACATGAAAAGTGGTTGTGGATCAAATCAAAGTAGAAATAAGTTTGGATTTCAAATTCTATGAGATAGAGTTTTAGAAATCCAAAACTCTTTCCTTTTTGTACCAAATTTATCCAATTTTTTTTTTAAATTTTTGTGACTTTTAGGGCATACATTGTGCACCCTTTGCTAGTGGTCCATCTATGAAAATAAGGAAGAGGCACCCAAAAGTTGGGCATCCCTTATCTTGCCATGTTTGGATAAGCCTTGACTAGGTATTTGACCTAGAAAAGGACTCTATCATATCTCTCTCTATAAAATGAGTTTCTTTATAAAATTTTTATAGAATATAAAAATTTGAGAGATCTTTGGGGCATCCAAAAATTAGAGAGAAAGACTTTTGGGTCGTGGAGATATAAGAGACACAAGATAGGGTGTCTAGGAGAGAGTAAAGAGAAGAAGAAGAGGGTCTTCTTCTAGGGTTGTTAGTTTCATCTCTTTCCTTCCTCCATCTTGAGTTTTTCTTAGAGTGTCTCAGATATGAAACTCCTCCTCCTACTTCTCATCTTTGAAAGAGCCCAAATCAAGAAGAAGGAGGCACCTGATCAACCATCGAAGAAGGATTAGTGCAGTACTAGCATACTGTGCTGATTTTCTGAAGTAGGACTTCTGGTCGTGATTCGTGGGCTTGTGTGGATGACTGTTAGAGATCAGATGTATATGCAGTTTGCAACATCATCCTCAAGCTTAGATCGGCAAGGTTAGAACATCTAACTTGCAGGGTAATAGATCTGATCTATTGTTTAATACATACATTAGATGTAGTATAGAAACATGTTGATATGATCAACATGTAGCTCATGCTCTATATATTTTAATTTTTGATTTAATGCTATGTAATAATCATGTAATAGAATTTTAGATCTAGGAATTCTTTAATTTTAAAAAATAAATTTTGATTTATTTTAGTCTTCCGCTGCCTGATCTTGAAAAAGTTTCAAGATCTAACCCTGAAACCCTATATCTGGTTCCTACACTAGAGCCATAGCTGAAACTGAAGAACCAATGTTCCATCTGAGAATCAAATAATTTCTGCATTGTAATCACCTTGTTTGATAAGATCGAAATAAAGTCAACCTTAGGAAGATAGATCGAAAGAAGAACTTGACCAATCCATTGACTAAGCAATCGGATCTAAAGAGTTCGATGATCACAAATGGAAGATGGGTATTTGATACTAATCTGATTGGTTTTAGTCCAAGTGAGAGTTGTTAAGAATTGTGTTCTAAAGCCAATCATCTAGATTGTAGATGATTGTGCTCTATATATATATTGAATTATAAAATGATAAATATTATCTAGCAAATTCATCATAAGGAATACATCTTTCAAAATAGAACTCGTATGTTATGATAAAGTCCTTAGAACTACTACCAAAATGATAAAGGAGGATTTATCATGTGGTTCTAAAATTCTGCTCGTGACCAAATGATACAATTATTACAATGATGATAATTGTATTGAGTGTAGGTCATTATTTGCCATATTGGTTGGTTGTCCTCTTAACCAAGACGTGTGGTGATACGGATATGGCATACGGATGATTTGTAGGATTACATTTTACTGAGCATGACCACTTTCGGAGCACTCTGCTATCAAGAGTTGCTCTGATGGGATATGGGTATAAGTATCCCTCTAACCTGAGACTGCCTTAGTGACTTGCAAGCAACTCACTGTGCTTTGGTACCGAATTATCTGAATTTCTAATTCAATGATAGAAGGTTACTGGGTATAGTTAAGTACTTGTGAAGTTTGAGTGCGAATCAAGATGGGATTGATCATTTCAAGTAAAATTGGAGATGATGCAATACTGTATTTCAATTTAGTAAAATTTTGACCAAAGTAGTCCCAGTGAGGAGTCATAAAATTTTTGAGGTTGAGACACAATGTGGACCACTCATCCTGGGTTGACAGTTTAACCCAAAGTCATCCTTGAGCATCGAGTGTCAAAAGGATGAATTATACTATAACTATATCCACATGGATTCTAGAGTGTTACTAGGCATACATTCGACCTATTAGGACGTCAGGTCCCATTGCTAGATGTTACATCGATTACTATAGAAATTATTCTTGTGCAATCGGCTTAGGTTCGAACGTACGGGATCACACATATAGAAGTACTTGTTTGATCAAATGGCTGATCGACGATTATGAATCATTAAAGGATTTAATTATCAATTTAATTGATGATTAATCCTATACAAAGGTTATAATAAATAATTTACTAATGGTTGGTAAATTAGAAAAATAATTAATTAATAATATGATTGTTAATTGGCTTAATTTGATTGAGCAATGAGGATTGGATTGGATCTAATTGAATTGGATTCAATTAGATTGATTTTGGATTGATTAGATGCATCTCTATTAAATAATAGGGCTTGTTTCAATTGATCTCAGAGATGCATGAATATGAAATTATTTTATATAGATTTTTATTGGATCAAACCCTATTGAATAATAGGCTTAATTGGATCAAGCCCTATTATCAAATAGCTTCCCTGATATCTATCAAGAATCAATCTTTGGATCAATAGAGTTTTAATCTAACTAATTACAAATTTGATTGGAACCTAATAATTAGGCTAAGACCCAATTAGTTAGTTTATTATAACTAATTTCTAAGTTAGTTAAAATTGGGTTCAAGAATTAGTTAGGATTTGACCAAGATCTTGAGTCCTATTTAGAATAGGACTTAACGAAACACCCCATGTGCTTAAATATCTCCATGCCTTATCTCTCTTTAACGTGAGATTCCACGCTCCAAATCTGGTGTGTGCCCTTTCCTCTCTTCCGTGAAAAGAAATAAGGGGCGTCTCTCTTTTTTGCTGGTCGCCCAAAAGAAAAAAAAAATAGGAGAAGGGGGCGTCCAAGAGTTGGACACCCCAACATCCACACGCCAACCTCCTTTTCTCTTCCCCATCTTGATATGATTTTATAAGGCTTGGCTTGCTGGTTCTTGGATGTCAAAAGAAGGCTCCTCTGCTGGTTATACCGCAGAAAATTGAAGAAGAAAATATCTTTCCAATGAGAAAAAGAGAAGAAAGAAGAAAGGTCTTCTTTCTTATGTGCAACCTTGAAGAAGGAGTTCTTCTTTCAGATTTTTTCTCTAATTTTTTTAAAATAAAAATTAGATTAAATTTAATTTTTTATATAAAAATTTAAAGAAAAAATATCAAAAAAATTTGATTGAGTGTTTGGGGCTTTTTGGAGTTCAAGATCAAGGAAGAAGATGGGTCTTCTTTCTTGTACGCAGCCTTGAAGAAGAAGAAATTCTTCTTTCAATTTTTTTCTCTAATTTTTTTCTAAAATAAAAATCAGATTAAATCTAATTTTTTATATAAAAATTTAAAGAAAAAATATCAAAAAAAATTGATTGGGTGTTTGGGACTTTCTAGAGTTCTAAATCAAGAAGAAAAAGGGAGAAGAAGAGAGAAGAACGGTTCTTCTCTTGGATCCCTCTTTTGGATCTTTTTAGATCTCAAGATTTCATATAATTTTTAGTATGAGAAATCAGATTAGATCTAATTTTTATCATAAAAAATTAGAAAAAAAAATTCTTCTTAAAGGCATGAAAGAAAGAGAGAAAGGTTCTCTTTTATGCGTAAAAAAATTGAGAAGCAAGGATTTTTCTCTTGATCTCTATTGTAAAGATCAGATGCATGGATCCAGAAAGAAAAGGAGAGGATCTCCTTATTTTTTATTTTCATCATATTTTTTTTAGATCAGCCAAAGGATGGTGTCTTCATGAGCTAGCACTCCTGAGGAGATCGATCAACATAAGGGTTTCGTGTGGATACCCGTAGAGGCCAGACGCATGTGTGGCTGCCAAGCATTTTGAAGAACCATCTACCATTGATTTTAGATGTGGTGATCTACTATCCACACTCAAGTATGAGGTTTTGATCTCAATTAATATTTAAATATGATCTAAATATAAATTATATATATTCTATACTTACTGAATTTTAGATTTTAGATGTGCATACATGCATATTAATTTATGTCATAGATCCTATATGGTGATTTAGATTTGATCTATACATGCAGTGTAGATTAAATTATTTAATCTATGTATATTCTACTATAAAATTTTAAAAATATATGCACATCACCCACCACACTTTCCTTCAAATACATCATATGTAAGAACCCTAAGTCTTGGCAATATACATCCGATATATCATTTCAAGGCTTCACGCATCACATGCATTGGATTTACAATTCTATAGAAAATTAAATCATAGGATTTAACTTAAACTTGTCACATTAGTCTAAAGACCATAAAATCTCATATCCAAGTTCGATCATAGATTGATAATATTTATCTTTAACAATGGATGCATCAAAAATATTAATTAAACATCATTCAAAAAATCTGATTTTGATATAATATGAACTGGATCTAATTCATATCATAATAATAACATGATGTTTGATTGAATCAATTAAAGATGACTCTGATACTACTGTAGGGTTCCAACAATGTAGTAGAATATGATTTTCAAAAAAATTTGCATGTATTCAACTATTAAAAACAAGTTTAACAATTAAACATGATTACGAGAATACATACCCTAGGAACACCTTGATGATTACAATCAAACAATACTAGCATTCAGATTAATGAGAGATTAAAAGTTATATACCAAATATGAAGATGAGGATCTGGTAATAGAGAGATCTTCATAAGGCTCCAAATAGAAATCCTCCAATAGTGATCCATATGAGATAGATCAGAGTCCTTCTCAATTCAACGTAGTGCTGCAGCCATCTCCGCAAGTCCACTGCCAATCGTCCTTCTCAAGAACAGATTGCACTACTACTTGTATGCCTCTGAATCCTCCACTAGGACCACACTAGGAATCATTCCTTACAAGAACTCATCACATAAAAATCAGATTAGATGTTCAACACTTAAACAATCTGAATTTTAGGACAAGCATCATATGCTTTCCAATTTTCTCTTTTCTTCCTTTCTATTTTTCTTTCTCTCTTTTCTTTATCTTTTTCTAAAATTTTTTCTATTTTTCTCTCTTCATTTCCATGCCTAACCACTATAGAAATACCATGTTTATCACACAGGAGATGCCCCATTTAAATAAGAAAGAAAGGGCACCTCCAAGGGACGCCAATAATTGGCATTCTATATTTTTCACCGATGATTAATTCCAATTAAGGAAGTTAGTTTGGTTTTTAATTTGCAAAAGGACTCTCCTCTACACACACCACCCAAGGTGCCATTTGATGCCACCACCCTTTAGAAATTAGCATGGAATAATGAAGAGATAGGAAGGTAATAAAGAGTTTTAAATAAGATGGACTCTTCCAATCTCATCGGACAAAATATATGGCATCCCATTTATTTTTTAGCTTGTGAGTTCCTTCACAGAGAAGAACTCTTCCTTCTTTTCTGCATCCACATATCCCAAGGCACCATCTGATGGTGCAAAAAACAAAAGATAGCTTGGAGAAAGGAAGAGAATTTAAGTACACCGACTCCTCCTTCTTAATGCTAAAATTAATGGGGCGTGGTCCTTTTATTTCTTGCATGTGGTAGCATGGAGGAATTTAAGATTAGGTGAAACACTTCCAAAATAAATTAGTTAAGCCATCTTATCTCTTAAGAATTGAACCTAATCTCATTGGGTTAAGACAACAAGTCAAGGGTTAGCACAAACACCTTTGCACTGAACCCAATTGGAAACTTGGGTTAATTCATGTGCTAGCAATTTAATTAACCCATATGATTTACAATAAATCCAAATTGATTAGACCAAAATCAAATTTTTTATTGTATGTGATCCATTGGATTCCATATCTAGCTAGCAGTGGACTCAAACTTATGACCTAATCTGATTAGGTTAGTCCAAAGGTATCAATTAATCAGAATACTTTTTAATTAATTTTTAAATTAAACTCTTTTAATTCTTACAAGTCCACAAATCAAGATTGATATCTAGCAATGTGTCATGATAACCCAGAAGATCTAAAATTTGATAGAAATACCAAAATTATCTTTCCATGGTGAGTTACCATACAATTCAATCCATCGATCACACAACATCCCAGGCAAGCCATGGGTATGGAATCATATCAAGTCCAAATACCTATCCATATGTATCTTGATCTGATGATGATGACTCGATTGATGAATCAGTAGAAATCATTTCTACTGTTCATCCCTACTCTAGTTAGAGACTCAAAGAGTTATCATCTTATTAGATCACATAGGATGTTCTCTCCTTTTACAAGGAGTGACCAACTCCAAGTTGATCACTCACAACCTCCATGCATACTTCACCAAAGCTATAATATCCCACACACATCTTAAAGTAGCATGCTAGAGAATTAACCAAAGTAAGGATCTATATACACAAGGTACCATAGTGATCTCAGATCAAAGGATCACTTACACCACTCCCACTGAAGAATCATCTGTTGACATGCTGAAGGCTCCATCAAATGTTCTTCTTATGGATCAGTTCAGTGAACTTATTCTCTAATAAGCATCTACATCCTTGTATTAGTGTCACCATGTAAGTGATTGTGAGATCAATCACCCTCTCTATCGAGCATACATAGGATGTACTAGTCTTACCGGCATCATCGATTTCTAACTCGATGATCCAACGATAGAGAATATTTTAGATCGGAGCTATCAAGATTTTAGGTCTCACTGGTATGATCTCATCATGGCCCTAAAATTTATCATAATCTATGGGGTTTATCATAATCATAAAAATATGATGCAGTAAATGATAAAACATAATACCTCATAAATAAAATAATCAATATCATGTAAATAAGCAGAAAGATAACACAAGAAAGTCCCTACGTATCACACATGCGATTGGCTTGTAGCGCACTATTTTTTCATTTGGTTCCACATCTAGCTAGCAATAGGTTTAGATGCAAGTTGACCTAATTTGATTAAACTCCTAATCGATTAAGATCCAAAATGAGCTAACCTAAGTTCAACAATTAGAACCCTTTCTAATTGACGATCGAATTAAATTCTTTAATTTGATCAAATATATAAATCAAGACTGATGTCTAGCAACATATCATGACTACCCAAAAGATATGAAATTTGATAAAAATATCAAATATACTCTTCAGTGGTAAGTTACTGTGCAATTCAATCCTTCAATCATCCTTGCATCCCGAATATGTTCATGAGTATGAAATCATGTCAAACTCAAACACATATTCATATTGATTTTCTAACAACCAATGATGACTCCAATAATGAAGCATTAGAAACTCTTTCTAATATTGATCTTACTTTTGACCAAAATATTTTTTTGAGTCATCTAAGGATAAGAATACACAAGATGTGATCTTCTCTTACTAGAAATGATTGATTCTTTGTTGACCGACTCACAATCTTCATACACACTCCACTATATCTAGAACATTCCATACATGTCTTAATGTCATGCTTGGGTATGAACCAAAATATGGGTTCATATGCACAAGATTCTATGGTGATCTCAGATCTAAGGATCACTTGCACAACTCCTACTTAGTGAACCATCTTTTGACATGTAAGTAAGGCTTCCATAAGATATTCTCTATTGACGAGTCAATTCTGTGAACTCATTCTCAAGTGAGCACTCACATCCTTGTATTAGTATCTTCAAACAAGTGGCTAGTGAGATCAATCACCCTCTCCATCGAGTGCACATAGGATATACCTGTCTTTTCAAAATATTGATCTCCAACTCAATGCTCTCATGAAAAAAAATATTTAAGATTAGGATTTTAAGATTTTAGATCTTACACGCATGACTCATTCATGTCTCCAAAACTATTGTCTTAATCTTTAGAGTTCATTATAATCTTAAACATAGTAAAATGCAGCTAAAATGATGAATCAAATATCTCATTTCATTATTAAAAGAAAAATATCATTACATGAGTTGGAAGTTAACAAAGAAAAGTCCCATCGCATTACATATGTGATTGGCTTGTAGGGCACTCTTCTTTCAATCTCTCACTTGCACTAAAGCCAATCGTCTTTGTATTTCAATCCAATACAATCAAGATGGTGATCAAATAGTTGTTGTGGTATGACCTTGGTGAATGGGTCTGCTATATTATTCTTAATGTCTACTCATTCAAGGATAACATTTTGTCGCTCTATAATTTTTCAAACGAGATGAAAACATCTGAGAATGTACTTGGATCTTTGATGAGATCTAAGTTTTTTAGCTTGAATAACGGCCCCAGTGTTATCATAGTAGAGTGGCACTGGTCCATCAATCTTAAGAACAACTCCTAATTTCATGATAAACTTCTTTATTCAGACAGCTTTCTTAGTGACTTCACTAGCAGTGATGTACTCTATCTCAGTGGTTGAGTCAGCTACTGTCGATTGTTTAGAACTCTTCCAACTCTCTGCTCTACCATTTAGGATAAACCATACTCTAAAATCGACTTGCTATCATCAGGATTAGATTAAAAATTAGAATGTATATATCCCTCTAGTTTCAACTCTGATCCTCCTCCAAATATTAGAAAAAAATCTTTAGTCCTAGCTATACTTAAAGCATAAGTTACATCAGGCCTGGTACATAGCATAGCATACATTATTAATCCTACAACTGAAGCATAAGGGATTTCACTCATTCTCTTCCTCTTCTCTAGTATCTTAGTGAAAGAATTATACCCTACAAGCTAATTGCATATGAGATGCGATGGGGTGTTTTTCTATATTTTATCTTCCAAACTCATGTATTTGACATTGTTATTGTTGGAATTTTGTGTCGGAACATATATGTATACTTTAAATTTTTTTTTCTAAACAACATAGTGGAATAGAAGATTAAAATATCATTTTAATCTACATCATACATGCATAAAACATAAAACATTAGGATCTACTTTATATGCTTAAATTGAATATATGAATGGATCACATACATGTTTCCCAAATCTTTTTTTCAAATCTGGATCTAGAAGAGAGTAGGTTATCTCTTATCCATGCAAGTATCCGATCTCTATGGATATCTACTCAGGATTAGCCTAGAACAGCCCTCTTTGGTATAGATTTTTTTTTTCTAAAAAAAATCAGCCTGCGTATCTGAACGAAGTCTGGATCACGATCAATTTTTTGATCTTTTTCTTGATCTTTTTTTTTCTCTTCTTCTCTTGCTTTTCTTTCTTTGATTATGAAGCAACCAAGGTATGAAAACTAGCAAGCAAAGGGGTGCCCAAACACCTTTTGGGCGTGGAGAAGTGAAATGCCCAAACTCCTTGGGCATTGGATCTTCAAGGGAGAAGAGAGAGGGGGCATGGGGATCTTGTAAAGGAGGCATGGGGTGCTGAAATTCAGTACTTAAGAGCCTTAGAGAAGGCCCCTTTAAATAGGCATAAGGTTTGAATCTTATTCAAAACCAAACAACTATTTAATACAAGTCGTACTTGCATTAAGAATCCTTATTCCTTTAGTTATTTGACCCCCTTTAGGAGATCCTGTTGGTGCCAACTATTGAAGCCCTTGTACCCACAAATATACACACCACATGGGACCTAGGAGATGCCCCATACTTATCCTACATGCCCAACTTGATCAAATCAAGTTGCGCCCAATCAAAACTATCAAGAAAATTGATTAAGGATTTGAACTTTTAATTCATTTGATCTATAATCCTAAGCATCCAATAATTGGAGCCTAATAAATCTAATTCATTTAGATTATTAATAAATAATTAAATTTAAATTAATCTTATCAAAAAAAAAATTCAAATGCAAAGAGAAAATTAGATTCAACCATGTGCTAGCAAGGTTATCTTGAATCCAATAAAATTTCTTTAAATCCAATTGAGACTTCATAAGTTTAATTGCTTATTTCAGGTTTAATTCTTTTATTGTGTAATCTCATAGGTTCAATTCTATTTGGTAGTGAGATATACAATAATTTTTATCATAGTATCATTGAAACTTCTTTTAATGGGTCGGAATAGTTTTATTCTAACTCATCAAAGATTGTTGATCCTGAGCAACCCGAATGAGCTCTCACCATCCACCAGTGATATCTAGCAGTATGTAGTGGCAATCTAGTAGAATCAAAAAGAAATCTCAAGGTGTAGTTCACATATGATTCAGTCCTTCTATCATGAGTCTCGACTAGATGGCAGGTCATGGATAAATCATTAAACCTCATTATCAGTCATACAATAGATTCGATCAGCTCAAGTCTAATTACGATTCTTATAAAAACTTTTTTCCATCAATCACACTATTGTGGTCACAGACTCTCAGACTTAGCCTTTCAAATCCTATAGGATTACTTCTCTCTATCAAGATCAATAGATTCTATCTAGATCGTATCCTACTCCTACAGTGAACCAACTATCATCAACATCTACTATAAATATTCATTGAGATCATATTTATGTGTCAGTCAAACTCCAGCAGCCTCACTATGAGCAATCGTACCATCACAGTTCAAAAGATCATTCACACAACTACAGCATCGAGATGATCAATGACGATCAATTAGAAATCCAAGTGATCTCTCGTATGGTCATGTTCAGTACTAGTTATTCTCTAACAACTATCCGTACTCGTCGCTCAGTATCTCTACACTGTAAATCAAAGACTCATCTACCCTGAAAGAAACAATCTATGCATCGATCTATCCGGATCGATCATCATTCTCATGATGATACTATGATCGAAAGCATTTAGAAATTATATACATATCTCTAATTCTCAATACTTTGAGAATATGTATCGAAATATTAATTCCATGGATGATTTAAGGACACATCATACTTGAATGAAAATAAATTTATCCTTTTATTGATCAAATCAATGAATTAAGTATAAAATTGTGTCCTAAATTTATTACAATGTGTTAGTCATATTGGCTTCTAGGACATACATTTAACAATCTTTCACTTGAACTAAAGCCAATTGACCACTAATCTAAGTTCTATCTTCTTAAGGTGGACTTCCATCTTTGACTGGCTCAATTACTTTATTAGCGGGTCTGCCACGCTGTCTGTGGAGTCTACTCTTTGCATCTTGACATATTTTTTTTCAAGATAATCGCATATGATATGGTATCATCACTCGATGTGTTTCGATTTCTGATGAGACTTCGGCTTCTTAATAAGTGCTATGGCTCCATTATTGTCACAATAAAATGATATGACATCCGATGTCATTATCCCAAGCTCTGTGATGAACTTTTTGAATCAGAAGCCTTCCTTTGCAGCATTCGAAGTAGCGACATATTCAGCCTCTGTGGTCAAATCTGCTATGATGGATTACTTGAAACTCTTCCAACTGACTGCACCATCATTGTTGGATGTATACCCTAAAAATCAATCTTGACTAATGCATATCATATTTTTAGGATATGATTTTATGCTTATTGGGTATTTATATTATCATTCATGTTTATATGTCCATGAATCATCTAAGGGATTAATAAGTTGATGACACATATTCTTAAAGAGTTGAAAATTTGAGACATGTGTCATTGATGGTTGATTCCTAAATTATTCCTGGTCATAGGATCATCATGGAGATGGTGATTGATCCGGATAGACCAGTGCACAGATTGCTTCCTCTAGATAGATGGATCTCGAGTCTGCAGTATAGAGATACTAGAGCAAGAGTGCAGGTGGTTGTTAGAGAACAACTAGCATTGAGTGTGACCAACACGAAAAGTCATATGGATGTCTGCTCACTCGTTAGTGACTTTCTCGATGCTGCAGTTGTATGACTGATCTTTTGACCTGAGATGGTACTACTACTCGTAGTGAGGTGGTTGAAATTTGATTGACATATCAACATGAGTCTCAATGAGTCCTTGTAGTGGATGTTGGTGATAGTTGGTCCACTGTAGGAGCGGAGTGTGCATCAAGATGGAATCAATCGATCCTAGCAGAAGGGAGTAGTCCTATAGGATTTAAGAGGTTGAGTCCTTAAGTCTATGGTCATAGTAGTATGATTGATGAAAAAGAATTTTCATAGAATCACATATAGACTCGACCTAATTGAATCTATTATATGATCAATGATAAGGTTTGATGATTCATCCATAATTTTCCTTTCGATCGGGATTCACGATAGAGGGACTGTATCATGCACTAACTGTACCTAAAGGTTCATCATCTTTTATTCTGCTGGATTGCCACTACATACTGCTAGGTATCACTAGTGGATTGTAAGACTCACAAGCATCATCTTGATGATCCATGATTTTTGATGAGTAGAGTTGAAACTGTTCTAACCCATTGAAAAGAGTTTCAATGATATTATGATAGAGATCCCAATATATCTCACTAGCAGATAGAATAGGACCTATGGGGTCACACATAAAAGAGTTTTTTGACTGATCAGATAGTTGAATTATGATTATAAATTATAACAGAATTTGATTATCAATTTGATTGATAATTAATCTATTATAAATATTGCATTATGTAACTCGCTAAAGGGTTGTGAGTTAATAGAGGATTAATTGGCAATTGATAAGCTCACGATGTTATCGTTAGAACATCATGATTATCAATCTAATTCTAACTTCAATAGAAATTAAAAATATGTAGAGCGTAGTGAGTCAGGTCGAATCTACAGAGAAGGTAAGATTTTAATTTGAAATCTTTGATTTTATAAAAAAATTAAAAAAAAATAATTTAAGTTAGAAAATAGAAATTAAAAGTATGAAAAATAAATCTGGTACTAAGATCTACTATTTTGATCCTAGCTTCCACTTGCAATAAAAATAAATAATAAAAAATTAAAGTGTATAAAAATAAATTGATACTAAGATCTACTAACTAGATCCTAGCATCTCGTGTAATAAAAATAAAAGATAAAAATTTAAAGTATAAAAAAATAAATTTTTTATTAATTAAAATTAAAATTAAAATATAAAAAATTTTAAAAAAATAATAAAATAAAATAATAATAAAACTGTAATAAAGATCTGAAGTTGATCAGTCCAGTCTTATCGGAAAGATGGTTGATGACCTCTCTTTCTTCCTTCATACTCCATAGAACGAATCAATTTTTCTTCTTCTTTCCCTTGGATCTCTAAAGCTATCTTTTTTTTTTTCTTAATTTTTTATTGATTTTTTTTCTACTCTTATTCTCGGACCCCCTATTTATAGATGAATTTTTTTATCTTTTTCTGATAGCAAAAAGAGTCCTAAAACCCTTAGAAATCATATTATACTCGTATAATTTCATTTTGGCCATTAGATCTTCAATGGACCACCTAGATCGCTCCAAAAACTAGCATTATACTCCTTATCAGGGTCGAATAGGATAACAGCCATTGGATCTCACATCAAATTAATTTCTGACCATTAGATCATGCATTTTATCTCCTATTCAAAGTCGAAAATCACCACAACCGTCGGATCTCACTTCAGATAAAATCTGGACCATCAATCAATGTAAAAAACCTTCCACCCGCCATGGACGGTGTTGGGTATAAAATTTCTCCCCCAGCCGAAGTTCATGTCAGGAGTGACCCTCTAGGGGTTCTACTGACGTCCGACCTTCAGTGACATCTTTCCGAATCTCTCCGGTGGCCGAGCCTCCGCAACATTCTCAAGTTCTGCCGACGGATAAACCCCCACCAGCGTCGACCGGATTCTTCACGACGGACGGACTCCACCCAAGTTTCTACCTGCTAGACTTCATCCGGACTCCTAAGGGAGCCAGACGACTATAGGTAGACTTCACCCGGACTCCTACGGGAGTCGGACTTTGTCCCCGACTCCGGTTGCAGGAAGACTTCGTCCGGACTCCTACGGGAGCCGGACTCCTTTCCCGACTTCAACTGCAGGAAGACTTCATCCAGACTCCTACGGGAGCCAGACTTCATCCCCGACTTCAACTACAGGAAGACTTCATCCGAACTCCTACGGGAGCCGGACTCCTTCCCCGACTTCAACTGCAGGAAGACTTCATCCGGATTCCTACGGGAGCCGAACTTCATCCCTGACTTCAACTGCAGGAAGACTTCATCCGGACTCCTACGGGAGTAGGACTTCATCCCCGACTCCGAATGCAGGTAGACTCCATCCGGACTCCTACGAGAGCCAGACTTTGTCCCCGACTCTGAATGCAGGTAGACTCCATCCGGACTCCTACGAAAGTCAGACTTCGTCCCCGACTCCGAATGCAGGTAGACACCATCTGGACTCCCACGGGAGCCAGACGACTGCAGGTAGACTTCATCCGGACTCCTACGGGAGCCGGACTTCATCCCCGACTCTGACTGCAGGAAGACTTCATCCGTACTCCTACAGGAGCCAGACTTCATCCCCGACTCCGACTGTAGATAGACTTCATCTGGACTCCTACGGGAACCGGACGACTACAGGTAGACTTCATTCGGACTCCTACGGGAGCTGGACTTCATCCCCGACTCCGGCTGTAGGTAGACTTCGTCCGGACTCCTACGGGAGTCGAACTCCTTCCCTGAACAGGTAGACTCCATCCGGACTCCTACGGGAGCCGGACGACTGCTGGTAGACTTCATTCGGACTCCTACGGGAGTCGGACTTCGTCCCCGACTCCGGCTGCAAGAAGACTTCATCCGGACTCCTACGGGAGCCAGACTTCATCCCCGACTCCGACTGCAGGTAGACTTCATCCGGACTCCTACGAAAACTGGATGACTATAGGTAGACTTCACCCGGACTCCTACGGGAGCCGGACTTCGTCTCCGACTCCAGCTGTAGGAAGACTTCGTCCGGACTCCTACGGGAGCCGGACTCCTTCCCCGACTTCAACTGTAGGAAGACTTCATCCGGACTCCAACGGGAGCCGGACTTCGTCCCCGACTTCAACTGCAGGAAGACTTCATCCGGACTCCTACGGGAGCCAGACTCCTTCCCCGACTTCAACTGCAGGAAGACTTCATCTGGACTCCTACGGGAGCCGGACTTCATCCCCGACTTCAACTGCAGGAAGACTTCATCCGGACTCCTATGGGAGCCGGACTTCATCCCCGACTCCGAATGCAGGTAGACTCCATCCGGACTCCTACGGGAGCCGGACTTCATCCCCAACTTCGAATGCAGGTAGACTCCATCCGGACTCCTATAGGAGCCAGACTTCATCCCCGACTCCGAATGCAGGTAGACTCCATCCAGACTCCTACGGGAGTAGGACTTCGTCCCCGACTCCGAATGCAGGTAGACTCCATCCAGACTCCTATGGGAGTCGGACGTCTGCAGGTAGACTTCATCCGGACTCCTACGGGAGCCAGACTTCATCCCCGACTCCGGCTGCAGGAAGACTTCATCCGAACTCCTACGGGAGCCAGACTTCATCCTCGACTCCGACTGTAGGTAGACTTCGTCTGGACTCCTACGGGAGCCGAACTCCTTCCCCAAACAGGTAGACTTCGTCCGAGCTCCTACGGGAGTCAGACTTCCACCCTGTACTCCTGTTGCAGGTAGACCTCACCCCGAATTCCTACAAGGGCCGGACTCCGAGCTTCTACTGCAAGCGACCCACTCTGAGCTTCTGCTACAAACGATCTACTTCAAATTTCTATCACGAGCGGTCCATACTGGATTCATTGTGGATGAATTCCTTTCGAATTTCTATTGCAGATAGGCCTCGACCGAGATTCCTCGATAAATGACCCCCATCCGGGCTTCTACGGAGATTCGACTCCAACCGAACTTCGACCGACAGGTCTGGACCCCATGGCAGGCCGTAGTAATGGCCACGACTCTACTCCACTTCCTGCGATGGATTCTGTGCGGCTCCATCACTCCCTAGCAGACCACAATAATGGCCACGACTCTGCTCCACTTCCTGCGACGGATACCGCGCGGCTCCTCCACTCTCTGGCAAGTCACGACAACGGATGCCGCTCCACTCCCCGCAACAGACTCCACGTGGCAGGTCACGGTGATGGCCATGATTCCACTCTACTACTCTTCATAACAAGCTCTTTCTGGCCCTGAACGACCCACTGCCAGACGGTTACAAATGTCGCTATCAGTCTGTTGCACCCTCCGCCTATAAAAGGGGGACCCCAGATACGTTATTCTCTAAGCTCTCATTTTCTATCTCAAAACTCTACTAAAATTTCCATTCGAGCACTCCATTCTTGTTGAGGCAGAGAACTGACTTGAGCGTCAGAGGGTCTTACCGGAGCACCCCCAACTCCGGTTTAGACTTTCTTTGCAGGTCCCGACGGCGACCGCGACTCCCTCGACTCCAGCTTCTCCGATGCGGGCGGATTTTTGCACCAACAGGATTGGCGCTAGAGGAAGGGGTTGTGTCTTCACAGTACCCTTGTTCTTAAAGGAGCGCTCAATGGGACCGCCTTCGATCATCTTTTCGAATGTCCTCTCCTCCTTTCCCCCCTAGATCTTCGCTCGATGCCTCCTCGTAAAGCATGCACACGGCGATCCACGGCCTCTGTGGCCAGATCTCAGGCTCTGGCCTCACCTCCAGTTTCCCAGCCACCTCCTCCTCCTCCGGCAATGATGGTTGGTGTGGAACAATTCGACCTACTGGCCCAGCAGGTCAGAGGCCTCGCTGAAGCGGTGCAGGCCATACAGCAGCAGTAACAGCTGCAGACGTCAGTGCGACTGGAGAGAATATCGTCAGAACTCCAAAATCCAATAGTAGGGTGGGCCACTTGGGCCAGCCATCCCGTCTTTCCTGGAAAGATGAATCCGAGGGTGGAGAGCCCTCAGTCGAATCACGATTCTACTCCTGGAAGATCTCTACCTCCATTCTGCCAGAAGACCCTCGAGACCCACAGTCGAGAGGATTTTGTGGATCAAAGGCTCCGAGAGATGAACCGACGGATCGAGGAACTCCACCACGCACCCCCTCGCTTATGGTGAGGACATTTATACTAACCCTCTCTTTTGTCAAATGATCATACAGGAACCGATCCTGCCAAACTTCAAGCTTCCTCAATTTGAAAGCTACGATGGGACTTCAGACCCAGTTGACCACCTGGAGGCCTTCCAGACAATGATGCTGCTTCATGGCGTGCCCGACGCCATCCTATGTCGAGCTTTCCCGTCCACCTTGAAGGGAGCGGCGAGAAATTGGTACTCGATGCTGAAGTCGGGTATCATCTTTTCCTTTGATCAGATGAGCCACTAGCTTGTAGCTCATTTTGTTAGCAGCCGACGTCCTCGAAAGGGTTTGGAGTCCCTCATCAATATCAAGCAGAGGGAGGGGGAGTCCATCCGGGATTATGTCAACCGTTTCAATGTCGCCGTGTTGGAGGTCCGGAACTTGGACCAATCGGTCGCGATGGCCGCTCTGAAAGGCGGCCTTCAGAAGAATGACCTTTTATTCTCCCTGGAAAAGAAGTACCCCAAGGATTTTGCTGATCTGTTGGCTCGGGCCGAAGGGTACGCCCGAGTAGAAGAAGCCTTCAAAATGAAGGATGAGGAGATCGCAAGAGAGCGGCAGGCGGGAGACTCGAGTAAGCCCGCAATTAAAAAAGGGCCGAGAGAAGCTCGGCCGCATTCTCGAACTCCTCCTGGGCATAAGTGCACCCAGACTCCTCTCCGAGCACGCAAGCAGAGAAGCCCGGAGCACCAAGTTCGGCAGGGCTCTCCCCCAGGAAGATTCCGCAGCTATGCCCCCCTCAATGCATCGAAAACCCAGGTGCTGATGGAAGTCAGAGAGTAGCTCCCTAGGCCAGAAAGGATGCACACGCACCTCAGGAAGTGCAATCCTAATAAGTTCTACCTCTACCATCGTGACCACGGCCATGACACGGAGGAATGCATTCAGCTCCGAGATGAGATCAAGGAGCTCATCCGATGAGGTCGGCTCGACAGGTTCATTCGATGTCGGCCTGAGGGTAGAGAAGATCGACCAAGGGCCCTATCACAGCCTGAGCCATCGAGGAGAGAAGAGCAGTCCGGAGATCGGCCTCCAATTGGGATCATCAACTCCATCTCTAGAGGACCTTGACAGGAAGCAGACCTTCTACAGCCCAGGGATTTGAAAAAATTGTAAATGTATTACGAACGATTCTGCTTTAAATCAAGATTCCTTTCAGGTCTGCATATCTTTTCCTTTTTGGCATGGACTTGTAACGACAGGGGATGACCCCTTCGGACAACGAAAACAAACCCTAATGTGGGCAAAGTTGAAAGTCCGGTTATTTGTAGACCGAATGGGGGGAGAGGCCATACAGCGCCCATATGCACCCCCACAGCCATGTTAGGGACAGGAGGAGAACCTCGCCCTAATATGAGCAAGGTCGAAGGCCCGATTATTTGTAGATCGGATGGGGAGAGAGGCCATACAGTGCCCATATGCGCCCCCATAGCCATGTTAGGGACAGGAGGAGAACCTCATCCTAACATGAGCAAGGTCGAAGGCCTGGTTATTTGTAGATCGAATGGGGGGAGAGACCATACAGCGCCCATATGCGCCCCCACAGCCATGTTAGGAACAGGAGGAGAACCTCGCCCTAACATGAGCAAGGTCGAAGGCCCGATTATTTGTAGACCGGATGGAGGGAGAGGCCATACAGCGCCCATATGCGCCCCCACAGTCATGTTAGGGACAAGAGGAGAACCTCGCCCTAACATGAACAAGGTCGAAGGCCCGGTTATTTATAGATCGGATGGGGGGAGAGGCCATACAGTGCCCATATGCGCCCCCACAGTCATGTTAGGGACAAGAGGAGAACCTCTCCTTAACATGAGCAAGGTCAAAGGCCCGGTTGTTTGTAGACCGGATGGGGAGAGAGGCCATACAGTGCCCATATGTGCCCCCACAGCTCCGTTAGGAACAAAAGGAGAACCTCGTCCTAACCTGAGCTGAAATCGATCACATCAGAAGAACCTCATCCTGACACCAATTAAGGTCCGGCCATTCGAGACCTGACAAGAAAGAAGAAAACCTTCTTGGTGGCCCTTCTACGCTACCGCGACTCTGTAAAAGGCTAGGGAAAACCCTTGCCTAAAAGAAGGAGAAAAACGTGAAGGAACAGCGGCGGGCTACCCCAACAAAAAATGGAGGCCAAACTACACTAAAAGCACAAAGGACCTCATCTCTATGAAGAGGGAGGAAGAGAAAGCAAGATCTACGATCGCGAACAAAAAGGCAAATCGACATGGCGATGGCTAGGAACCTCCAAGCGGTGTCGACGCCAACACAATAAAAAATGCAAGAAACTCGATAATGATGACCTAATACAAAGATGAACAAAGAACCTTCGAACAATATGGACATCGCACGGGACAAAAATGAAAGATGTCCGGCGCACGACAATTCAACACGACGTACGGATAAGGTAACAAAGACCTTTTCATTTCATTAGCAAAGTGTGCATTACAGAGCTTGGAAGGCCCAAAAAAAAAAAAAAAAAACAACAACAACAAACAACAACAACAATGACAACAAATAGACAAGCGGCAAAAGAAGACACCTAGAAGGATGAAAGACAAAAAGAGCCCTAAGGGGGCCCGATTTCCTCCGACTTCGAACTTTCGGCTTCGACCCTCATCAGGGAGTGCTTTAAGCTCTCGACTTCTTCTTCCAATTCTTTCTCTCTCATTAGCATCTCCATATATCTCCGATGAAGCCGTTGACTTTCGTTCTCCACCTCTCGGTACCTTTTTCTTAGTACCTCGAATTCCGCCTCCGTGTCTTTGACTGCCCGCTGCTCGTATACCAGCTGGATCTTCAATTGCTGCAGCTCAGCCTTCCCCTCCCCAAGGGCGACAGATAGCTCTTCTACGGTTCTTCTCAGGGATTGGAGTTCGTCGGGATCCCGAACGGGAGCAAATTGAGCTCCTTCAGCTAGCTGCCTTTGAAGGCAGGCAACCTCATCGATCGCCATCCTGAGCTTCCCCCTATAGTCGTCCACCTGCTTGCACGAACCGGCACGGTATGCGTTATAGCTCGCCTCGACATCCTGGAGCTGTTGCTGAAGGTCGGAGAACTTCTTCGACCATTCCAGGTCACAGTCGGCCTGAGTTAAAAGCCGGGACGAGCTTCTTTCCAACTGGCTAATCCTCTCCTGTGCAACCGATAGCTCCACTCTGAGAGAGCTGATCTTGACAGCTTGGGCCCAAGATCGGTCGCTGGCACGCTTCTTATGTTCCTCAAGCTCCTTCTCGAAGTTTGCTTTCCTCCGACTGTACTCCATGATCCCCTTCACGTGGAGGTTTCGAAAGTGGGTGGCCTTCACGGTGGCCTCAGAGTGACTCTCCCTCAACCTGCGAAGTTCGCCATCCATCTCCTTCGACCTTTTTGTTAAATGATGAACTTTCTTCTTCAGATGTTGGATCGTGGACTTCAGCAAAATTCTCTGTGGCAAGGGAAGTGCTTCGGCAGGACACTGCTATCGGGAGACAAAAGCGTCAAGGCGCGTCTCATTGCAGAGAGAAAAAAAAAAAAAGAGGAGGGAGGAAGAGTGGAGAAGCCCTCCATAAGGAGAAATCCAATTTTATTGATTGAATATTTCTTAAAGACAAAAGAAAAAAGAAAAATACAAAGTCAGAGGTCTCAGACCTCTGAAATAGGAGTTGGGGAGCTCGGTGTTCTCGGAAGGGGGGCTGTGGTGGCAGTGGCAGTGGGAGAGGGCCCGGCTTCATCTTCAGATGCCTCATCCAAGAAGCTAAGGTCGAGCTCGAAAATTTTTTTGACCACCTTCTCTTGACAGAGCTCGAATCCTTTGATGAATGCTTCTTGGCCAAACTTGACGTTCAGGTCCCTCATCTTCGCAGAGGCCTTGAACTCCTCCACTGCTAGGACCTTGGCCTTCGAGATCAGAACCAAAATCTGCTCCGTCAAATTTGCGACCTCGGCCTCCGCCTTCCTCACTATCTCCTCTGAGGTCTGCTTTTCTTTCTCGAGGACCTCTTGGAGGTTAGCTAGCTCGGTAGCCTTTTCTTTGAGACGGACGGCCTCGGCCCGGCGACCCTCCTCCGCCTGGATGGCATCCCTCCTCACCCGATTCGTCACCTCGATGTTGGCAAGGAGCTGGTGCCCGATCTACAAGGGCAGCCAGGAGGTCAGAATAAAAGTTGAAGAATTAATCAAACGAAGGTGCGAGGAGAAGAAGGAAAGTGAATCTGTTCACCTCGAGAAAGGACCCTAAGGAGTCCCAAACCCGCTGTTCGGGATCGACGCGAACAATCCTCTGGATGACTTCGGGTAGGATGCAGCCATCGACCAGTCGCTTTATCAGATCCCTATCGTTAAAGGGATTCTCCCCCGGCTCTTCTTCGAAACCGTGGGACTCTCTGATGGTGGCTCGGCGGCTACTCACCCTGCGGGCCACCAACTTCCTTCTCCTCCCCCTCTCAACCCCTGGCATCTCCTCGAAGCGGGCCCCCAAAGTGGGAACCTCAGCAGGGGAACTCTGTGAAGAGGCCCGGGGAGCCGTAGGTTCGGCGTCTGAAGGAGCATCGACCACGAGGGCCGCCTGGGCGGGCGTGGCCGAGCTCGTCTCTTTCGTTCTGGCCTTCTTTGCCGATCCGGAGGCTGCGACGTCTTTTCTTTTGTGAGCCTTGAGGCCCCTGGCGAGCATCCATGCTGCTTCGGTGTCCATTCCTAAAAAAAAAAGAAGAAAAAAAAAAAAGATCAGTGATGGGGTGAAAAAGGAAGAAGTGACACGCAAAAAAAAAAAAAGGAGAGAAGCAGAGCAGGAGAAAAGAAGGGGAAAGAAAAGATGAGATACTCGCAGGATCCAGGGGGCTCAAGTCGATGTTGAACAAAAACTGCTCCTTCAGAAGGTTGGAAAGGGAAGGAGCAGAATAACTAAGAAGCTTCCGGGTGACCTGAAGGTCATCCTCCCCCAGGCTAGGAGCCTGACGGACAGAGTCCCTCAGAAAGTCCCAAGGGGGCAATCCCAGCCTCAAGGTCGGGCATTGGATGAAGAGGTACTTCCCCTTCCAGTTATGGATTGAAGAGGGAGCACCTTTCAGCAACCCCTTCTTGCCAAACTGGGAGGCGAAATACCACCAGTCCTTTGCCAAGGGGTGGCGCTTGAAGGTGTAAAAATGCCTAAACAAAGAAAGAGATGGCTGAACTTCGACTACGTGGCAAAGGGAGAGGAATCCTATCAGAAACCTAAAAGAATTCGGTGCAACTGAAGCTAAGGAAATGTCTAAAAAATGAAAAAGAGCGACGACGAAGGGCGGAAGCGGAAGACGGAGCCCAGCACGGAAGGCCTCCTGATACAGGCAGAAACGAACGGATGGGGGGCTGCTAGCCCGGTCGGCGGGACCAGGAAGCTCCAGATCATACTCCGGAGGAACTCCATACTGAACCCTTATCAGTAAAAGTTCATCCGGAGTCAGAGAACAAGGAATGGCGCCCGGTGCAAAAATCGGGCGAGGTCCAGCCCTAGATGAGGGTTCGTCTACAGTATGAGGGTTTTGGGAGGCTGAGGCGGACGAACTCCCGGAACCACTAGAGGCGGAGGTGCTAGAAGATATTTCAAACAAGGACCCTAAAAATCCCGAAGAAATCAGGCAAAATAAGAGGCGAAAGGTTCGCGGGGGACCAAACCAAGGGAACGCGGCGGAAGAAAAATGGAGGAGAAAGGGCACCTAGATGGCAAGAAGAGAAATGAAAGTTTCGGGACTAACCTAAGTCACTCCGAAGGATGCAGAGGTGCGAGGACAGGGATGACTCGAAGAACGCTTAGGGCCAAGGTGGACGCCAAAGGGGGTCAGAGCTCTCGAAGAGAAGATAGACACCGACAGAACTTTCAAGCGGAATGAGACTCCTGAAGGCGGAAAGGCAGGTTTAAATAGACCCTGGGATCTGGTGCTATAATGATCGTGGATCTCCCCAGGCCGACCCATGCTCGCCACGTGTCCCACTTGCCACAGCAGGCGGCTAAAAGCGGCTGACAACTGACAGAGCCATTACTGCACCGTACCTGGACCAATGCTCCAGCGGGAATTTTGAAAGGTCCCTTCGAATCATCCTGATTTGAAAAGACTCCGGCACGCACGCATTAAATGCCAGAATATCTGAGGGCGATCGTGCATAGGATTCAAGGGGACAACTTCGACTGTGAAAATTTCTCTGTACTTCCTTCATTCGAAACTCGAACTCGAAAGTAGGGGGACTGGTGTTGGATATAAAATCCCCCCCAGCCGAAGTTCGTGTCAGGAGTGACCCTCCAGGGGTTCTACCGACATTCGACCTTCGATGACATCTTTCTGAATCACTCCGATGGCCGAGCCTCCGCAACATTCTCAAGTTCTACCGACGGATAAACCCCCGCCAGTGTCGATCGGATTCTTCACGACAGACAGACTCCACCCAAGTTTCTACCTGCTAGACTTCATCCGGACTCCTAAGGGAGCCGAACGACTACAGGTAGACTTCACCCGGACTCCTACAGGAGCCGGACTTCGTCTCCGACTCTGGCTGCAGGAAGGCTTCGTCCGAACTCCTACGGGAGCCGGACTCCTTCCCCAACTTCAACTGCAGGAAGACTTCATCCGGACTCTTATGGGAGCCAGACTTCATCCCCGACTTCATCTGCAATAAGACTTCATCCGAACTCCTACGGGAGCTGGACTCCTTCCTCGACTTCAACTGCAGGAAGACTTCATCCGGACTCCTACAGGAGCCGGACTTCATCCCCGACTTCAATTGCAGGAAGACTTCATCCGGACTCCTATGAGAGCCGGACTTCGTCCCCGACTCCGAATGCAGGTAGACTCCATCCGGACTCCTACGGGAGCCAGACTTCGTCCTCGACTCCGAATGCAGGTAGACTCCATCCGGACTCCTACGGGAGCCAGACTTCATCCCTGACTCCGAATGTAGGTAGACTCCATCCGGACTCCTACGGGAGCCAGACTTCGTCCCAGACTCCGAATGCAGGTAGACTCCATCCGGACTCCTACGAGAGTCGGACGACTGCAGGTAGACTTCATCCGGACTCCTACGGGAGTCGGACTTCATCCCCGACTCCGACTGCAGGAAGACTTCATCCAGACTCCTACGGGAGCCAGACTTCATCCCCGACTCTGGCTGTAGGTAGACTTCATCCGGACTCCTACGGGAATCGGACGACTACAGATAGACTTCATCCGCACACCTACGGGAGCTGGACTTCATCCCCGACTCCGACTGTAGGTAGACTTCATCCAGACTCCTACGGGAGCCGAACTCCTTCCCCGAATAGGTAGACTCCATCCGGACTCCTACGGGAGCCGGACGACTGCAGTTAGACTTCATTGGGACTCCTACGGGAGCCAGACTTCATCCCCAACTCCGGCTGTAGGAAGACTTTATCCGGACTCCTACAGGAGCCAGACTTCATCTCCGACTCCGGCTGCAGGAAGACTTCATCCAGACTCCTACGGAAATCGGACGACTACAGGTAGACTTCATCCGGACTCCTACGAGAGTTGAACTTCGTCCCCGACTCTGGCTGCAGGAAGACTTCGTCCGGACTCCTACGGGAGCCGGACTCCTTCCCCGACTTCAACTGCAGGAAGACTTCATCCGGACTCCTATGGGAGCCAGACTTCATCTCCGACTTCAACTGCAGGAAGACTTCATCTGGACTCCTATGGGAGCCGGACCCCTTCCCCGACTTCAACTATAGGAAGACTTCATCCGGACTCCTACGGGAGCCGGACTTCGTCCCCGACTTCAACTGCAGGAAGACTTCATCCGGACTCCTACGGGAGCCGGACTTCGTCCCCGACTCTGAATGCAGGTAGACTCCATCCGGACTCCTACAAGAGCCGGACTTCATCCCCGACTCCGAATGCAGGTAGACTCCATCCAGACTCCTACGGGAGCCGGACTTCATCCCCGACTCTGAATGCAGGTAGACTCCATCCAGACTCCTACGGGAGCCGGACTTCATCTCCGACTCCGAATGCAGGTAGACTCCATCCGGACTCCTACGGGAGCCGGACGACTACAGGTAGACTTCATCCAGACTCCTATGGGAGCCAGACTTGGTCCCCGACTCCGACTGCAAGAAGACTTCATCCGGACTCCTACGGGAGCCAGACTTCATCCCCGACTCCGGCTGCAGGTAGACTTCGTCCGGACTCCTACGGGAGCCAGACTCCTTCCCCGAATAGGTAGACTTCGTCCGAGCTCCTACGGGAGCCGGACTTTCACCCTGAACTCCTGTTGCAGGTAGACCTCACCCCGAATTCCTACAAGGGCCGGACTCTGAGCTTCTACTGCAAGCGACCCACTCCGAGCTTCTGCTACAAACGATCTACTTCAAATTTCTATCACGAGCGGTCCGTACCGGATTCATTATGGATGAATTCCTTTCAGATTTCTATTACAGATAGGCCTCGATCGAGCTTCCTCGATAAATGATTCCCATCTGGGCTTCTACGGAGATCGGACTCCAACCGAACTTCAACCGACAGGTCTGGACCCCCTGGCAGGCCATAGTAATGGCCACGACTCTGCTCCACTTTCTGTGACGGATTTCGTGCAGCTCCATCACTCTCTGGCAGACCACAATAATGGCCACGACTCTACTCCACTTCCTGCGATGGATACCACGCGGCTCCTCCACTCTCTGGCAAGTCACGACAACGGACGATGCTCCACTCTCCGCAACAGACTCCACGTGGCAGGTCACGGTGATGGCCACGATTCCACTCCACTACTCTTCATAACAAGCTCCTTTTGGCCCTGAACGGCCCACTGCCAGACGGTTACAAACGTCGCTATCAGTCTGTTGCGCCCTCCGCTTATAAAAGGGGGACCCCAGATACGTTATTCTCTAAGCTCTCATTTTCTATCTCAAAACTCTGCTAAAATTTTTATTCGAGCACTCCATTCTTGTTGAGGCAGAGAACTAACTTGAGCGTCGGAGGGTCTTGTCGGAGCACCCCCAACTCTGGTTTAGACTTTCTTTGCAGGTCCCGACGGCGACCGCAACTCCCTCGACTCCAGCTTCTCCGACATGGGCAGATTTTTGCACCAACAGACCGCATCATAAATTGCATAACATTTTTTGTGGATCGCACCCTTGAATCCATGGACCGAGCGACTGGTCTACCGTGCATCGAAGGTAATAAAATTTATTTTTTAAAGTATTTTTACTTGATTTTTGCTTCAATTTTTATCTAAAAATTTTTTAAAAAATATGTATTAATTTTTTTAAAAAAAATTTATTATTTTGATGCTTAAATTACTCAATTAAATTAACATCTATTTTTCATAAATATACTCTAATTTTATATTTTTTTAAAAATTATTTATTTTTACAAGAAATCTAATTTATTCATGAAATTAGATTTTTTTAGAATTTGTTAGCACCATAAATTACCAAAAATATCTAAAATAAATATAAAAATATATCACTTATTACATCCTTCAAGTTAAACTTTGTTCATCCTCGAGTAAAGAAAGAATTTAGAATTAAGTACCATTTAACTTAAAATTTTAAATTTTACCAAATAATTTTCAAAAAAAAGCCATTGATATTCAGTAGAGCATGAGTGAGAGATATCATTAGAGTATTAATACTAATCAATATGAGAGTTAAACTAAGAACACTAAACTTTTTTTGAACTTTTTTAAATTATTCCTACCTTTATCTTCAAATCATTAATCTTCATATGGATAAATATATTGTTACTTCCATCATTTATTTATTAAATTTTTTTTTAAATATTGTACCGCTATTGAGTGTCTTAACCCCTTAAGCTTTCTGTTTGACCTATGTAGCAAGTTTTTAGTTAATGACTCTCAAACCAGATAGCTTTAGGGCACTAGGTATAGAATATCCCTTAGACCTACTTACTTGAATCAAACAGGCTACGAGTTAAAACTAGCTTTACAACAAAGCTTCTTTATCCTTCATATCTTTTGACGTGAAACTCAATGCTTGCTTAGGCAAAGAGGTCCGGTTCCTCAGCATGAAGTACTTAAAATTTTTATTTTTATTTTTTTTATATATAAAGAAATGTATAGTTACCCTATACAAGCCCATAAGAAGTAAACTCTTCTTTGATATTGGTAAAAAAATTTAGAAATACTCAAAGAAAATTATTTAAGTTCTAAACTTAGCTCTTTATTGAGTTTTCTTAATACTTGATCCCTTAATATCTCACAAACTCTCTAGTCTGTGCATCAATTTTCTTTTAAAAATACTTGATTTAACTTGATTCTTTAAGTGTAATCAGGTGCTTAAATGCTACATACTAATTTACTTAAAGACTTAAAAAAAATTTTATTCTTTTTTCCCAACTTAATCAACATTGTCTTCAATGGAGTAAAAAAAATGAAGGATGCATAAAAAGAGAAAGAAAAAGAAAAGATACTACCTGATCCAAAAGTCTTTTTAATTAATTCTCCCCCCAACTTAGCCAATATTGTCTTCAGATTCCTACAAAAAAAATATGAAGTAAAACTCGATTAACCTAAGCAAAGTGTAAAAGATAACAAAAAGCGAAAGTTAAAACTAAAACTGGATTACCTTTCAGGAAGTACTAAGTTTATCATCTTCAGTTAGACCATGTCAATTCTCTCACCTGCCCAATATCAAATATTGGATTGACAAATTTCAATAATTTTGGATTGCCAATCATAGGAAGATGGCCTACAATAAATTTTAATATTTTATTGCCAATCTTCAAAAAGTAGTTCACATCTCTAATCTTATTTTTAGGAAGATAATTTATAAATCCATTCACAAGCCCTTATTTGTTGAGAATTTCTCCTATTTATTCTTTTAAAGCACTCATAAATTGAGTTTTTGGGTTAAGAGTTGAGTTCGAAGCAATGGATGTTGAAAGGGTATCACTTGCTTTTAAATATGCATACTTAGATGTGATCAAAGATGACGTCAGTTCTAGAGGAGGTGATTCTAAAATAGAAGAACCGACTTCTAGGGCTAAAGAAAATGGGACTCTTGATGAATATATCTCGGATAACTCATCCGCTCTCTTCTCTTTATCATTTAGATTAGTATCAGTACTGGGCTCAGATTCTTCTATTGGGTTAGTCTCAGTACTAATCTCCTCTTCTAAATTTTTTTTGGGCTAGCATCAATACTAGCCTTTTTCACTTGATTTTGATATGGGTCCTTATGAATCCTATCACTTCTAAGCTCAGAGATTGCTTTATCATTTTTAAATTAAAAATTCTTAGGTGAAACATTAGATTAATGACTAGGTCCAAGTAGTTGGTGGATGGGTGGGTTATTTTCAAAATTCGATATTGATTAGCTCGGTAATTGACCTAATTTTTTCCTCATGATAGACTCAACTAATTGACCTATTTGTGCTTTTAGCCTAACGAGATATTGCTGTTGGATCATAATCATTTGTTGAAGTTGGCTAAACTTATCGTCGGCTAAAGGGATTTGTTGAGGAGGTGGGTATGATGGCTGGTTGTAATAGGATAGCTGGATAGGCTGACTAGGCTGATCTCTATTATAGGCATAATTCTGGTATTGGGGCCTCTTCTGAAAGTTTTGCACAAGAGGAATTTAGGTTTGAGCCTGAGTCTGTTAGGGTCTCCAAGAAAAATTAGGATGGTTCCTCTAGCTTGGATTATATGTATTTAAAAATGGATCATTGACAGGTTTGGAGTAATCTTGAGCAGCTTGAATTTATTCTTGGATGAAAGATGAAAATTGTGCAGCCATAGGACATTCACTCACATGATGGACCGGACTAGCATAGATAGAACAAATCTCTTGATAATTGAAAGGTGGTGTGTATTGCATAAGAGATTGTTGATCTAGGGCTAAAAATTTATCTATAAGAAGGTCGACTTTATCTAATTTTTGGGCTATCAGGTTCAAATTGACCTTAAGACTAGAGTTTGAATGTTTGATCCCATAGAATGATGAAACATCGATGGATTATAGGTGGAAGGAATAAAATATTCTTTCATTTGCCTAGGTGGTTCTTAGGATTTTCCAGCCATTTGATTATCAGGTGTAACATGAATCAACCATTCAACTTCAGAATTAGGTTCAACTAGATCAGAATAAATTATATCGTGCATATACCAGTGCAAAACCTAATGTATATGGTTTAGATTTTTTTTTTAAGAAGAAAGAGAAAGAAAGGAGAAGAGAAAGAAAAAGAAAAGTTCTAAAGGTGAGATCCTTAAGAAAGCCCTAGATTTAAAGATGAAAGATGAGAAGAATTAGTTGTGGTTAAGTGTTAATTGTAATCAAGTTAGCAAACAATTAAACTTAGACACCTATGGGTTTCTTAGACTTAATAGTTTGATATAGAGTGGCTTAGCCTAAATGCAGGTTGGATTTGTTCTCACTTCTTTCAACTAGCCAGGTAAGAGGTGGGGTTGTGGGGATCCCCCCGTTGCTTGCCTTAGACACCAATTAGATTGGTTAGGTAAGATAACAGAATCAATTAAATAACCACGAGTCTACTTAGGCTAAGCTTTTGTAACCTCTTGTCTTAGACACCAATTTTAAGTGTAAGTCCAAACTTACTTTGGACTTGCCTTCACCATAATACTCAAACTGAACTCAATTGATCCTAGAGGTCAACGTCTATTTGATTTTAGTTAGGTTTGGGTTAATATGGGATGCTGGTTGGTTGTTTTTGAGCTAAAGAAGGGTGATAAAATCCTCACCTTATCTTGTTATGGATGTTGCCCTTAAGTTGATTTGAGATGAATGTGCACAACCAATTTCAAACAAGGGGTTCTATGCAACTAAATTAGATGCATGAAATTAATGAAACTTGAAAGCTTACCTTATCTCTAGTGATCACCAAAAATAAAACTAAGATGATGAATGCTTCTAACAATTAAGTTTCTACTCTTATCATATGATTTTTATTAGATTTATGTGGATGAATTTTAGGTTAATTTAAAAAAAAATAGTAATTAATACTAAAAAAATAGTTAGGATTAGGGTTAGGATTGATCTCACCAAGCAAAATTGAAAGCTTTCTATCTCTTTTTTTAAATTTTTTTTCTTTTTTTCTGCATAAAAATAAAAAAATAAAAAAGTTAGAAAGCTATATTCATAAAAAAATTAAAGAAATCAAATATTAAAATTTATGCCTTCTCCGATAATGATGCCAAAAATTGATAGGCTCGTGATGTTGTCATTAGGACACCATAATTATCAATCTAATTTTGAATTTAATAGAAATTAAAAATATATAGAGAGTAGTGAGTTGGGTCGAATCCACAAAGAAGATAAAATTTTGATTTGAAATCTTTTATTTTATAAAAAAAATTTTTGAAGAAAATAATTTAAGTTAGAAAATAGAAATTAAAAGTGTGAAAAATAAATCTGATACTAAGATCTACTATTTAGATCCTAGCTTCTACTTATAATAAAAATAAATAATAAAAATTTAAACTACATAAAAATAAATTGATACTAAGATCTACTAACTAGATCCTAGCATCTACTTACGATAAAAATAAAAGATAAAAATTTTAAATGCAAGAACATAAATTTTATATTAATTAAAATTAAAATTTAAGTATAAAAAACTTTAAAAAATAATAAAATAAAATAAAAATAAAATTATAATAAAGATCTGAAGTTGATCAGTCCAACCTTATTGAGAAGATAGTTGATGACCTCTCCTTCTTCCTTCGTACTCCATAGAGCGAACTGACTTCTCTTCTTCTTCCCCTTGGATCCCTAGAGCTATCTAATTTTTTTTTAATTTTTTACTAATTTTTTTTTCTCTACTCTTATTCTCAGATCTCCTATTTATAGGTAAATTTTTTATCTTTTTCTGATAGCAAAAGGAGTCCTAAAACCCTTAGAAATTGTATTATACTTGTATAATTTAATTCTGACTGTTAGATCTTCAATGGACCACCCAGATCACTCCAAAAACTAGTGTTATACTCCTTATCAGGGTCAGATATGTTAACAGCCATTGGATCTCATGTCGGATTGATTTTTAGCCATCTGATCATGTATTTTAACTCCTATTCAAAGTCGGAAACCACCACAACCGTCAGATCTCACTTCAGATGAAATCTGAACCGTCGATCAGTGCAAAAAACCTTTCGCCCATCGTGGACCACATCGTGGACTGCATAATATTTTTTGTGGACCATGCCCTTAAATCTGTGGACTGAGCAGTTGGTCCACCGTGCATCGAAGGTAATAAAATTTATTTTTAAAGATATTTTTGCTTGATTTTTACTCTAATTTTTATTTAAAAAATTTAGAAAAAATATGCATTAAATTTTTTAAATTTTTTTTATTATTTTGATACTTAAATTACTTAATTAAATTAATATCTATTTTTTATAAATATACTCTAATTTTATATTTTTCTAAAATTATTTATTTTTGCAAGAAATCCAATTTATCCATGAAATTAGGTTTTTTTTAGAATATGTTGGCACCATAAATTATCAAAAATACCTAAAATAAATATAAAAATATATCACTTATCAGCAATTGAATTGCTAAGTGGCTCAATTTGATTGGGCCATTGGACTTGCATCAAGTCTAATTAAATTAGATTTAATTTGACTTGACATGGGTTTGATTTGATCAAACCTGATTGGGTTATAAGATAACCTAAATTGCATGGAAGAATCATTTCTATTTAAATTAAGATTTAGGTTTGACTCAATTTTTAATTATACTAGGATGTATAAGTTTCTATTTGGACTAAAAATTTTCATTTTCATAGGTACACCAAATCTTAATTGGATTAGGATTAAATTGAGTTTGACTCAAGCACTAAGAGAGAATCCAAAAGGACTAGGACTCCTTCCCTAATTAGGTGACATCTAATCTAAATAGTTTGGTGCACTATCTATTTGGGTCTAATTTGGTCCTAATAAGATTAGGATTGATTGGTGTTTTATTGGGTTTAAAACAACCACCTAAAGGAGAGTCCCATGTGATTTAAATACCTTCCTTTCCATGCACCAACTAAGTCAAACGCCACAACTAGTTTGGATGCCACATCTCCACTTCCTTTTAGTGTGTAAGAATCCTTATTAAACCACCTTTTTTTTGTGTAAAATCTGGGTAGATATATGTTTGGGGTGGGCGGCATCAAAAGGGTAGAGTCCTAAGTTGTTTGGACTCCTATTTTTCTTATCCAAACTCTATCTCTTCTTCATCTATTTAAACACCACCTTTGAGGCATTAGATGGAAGAGATAAGGGATCAAGTTTGATGCCAAAAGGAGGGCCTTGTGCGTGAAATAATCAAGAGAGAAAAAAAGGGGACAGCATGAAGGTGGAGGCGTGAGGTTTGTTTTGCTTTTCATCCTTTCTTTCTTACACAACCAACTCTTGGTTGTTAGGACATATCTCCCTCCCTCTTGTCCATGTTTAGATGTGGATGTCTTCTCTTTCCTTTATCCAAAAGTTAGATAAAATTCTTACATCTTTATTGTAGAGATTTGGTACATGGATTTAAGGAAGAAAAGAAAAGAAAGGATTCTTCTCATGATCTCTAGCGTAGAGATCAAGATTCTCCTACTTCTTCTTCTCTAAGAGTGTCTTGAGAGAAAAGATGATTTTCAACCATCAAAATATGATCTCTGTAAGAGAGCTAGCACTTCAGTGAGATCAAAAAGCTTCTGATCAGATCAGAATCTCATGTGGATACCCATAAAAGCCTGACGTTTATGCGGCTACAAGAGACCTTCGGATGACATCCATGATCATCAGTTCATGGTGAAGATTGATCCATGCCAAGATATATTCTTAATTTATTTTTTTTTATTTAATTTTTGAATCTGAATCTTATCTCACATATGATGATTCTATTTATGGTTTGAAGATTTAATCTTATGCATGCTTAGATTAAATTAGATTTAATATAAAAAATTTTAAATTCTGTTGCATACTTATTTTAAAAAATTATGCATGCATGAAATCATAAAACTCTAATAGTGGTATCAGAGCCACGTTATATGCATGAGATTAGAATTTAGATTTAAAATTTATAGAAAAAAATTTCAGATATGAAAGATTTTGATATCATTCTGACATAAGATTGTCCTGACATAACTTGTTATACTGTATGATTGTCCTAGAATGATGTTAAAATTTTTAATTAAATTAAACTTTTTAATTTAATTTTTTTAGTATATATGTGATATATATTTTATTATTTAGATTTGAAAAAAATTTTGAGATCTATTTTGATTCATGTATATGATATATGAAAGTATATTTAGGGCTGAAATTTATTTCTATGATCTGAACTTGTTCATGTATATGATACATATTTGTATACATAATCTAAAATTATTTTGTGATCAAAATTTACTCTTCATGTAAAAAATTTAGATCTAAAAATTTTGATTTAAGATCTGAAATTAGTGTTTGTGCATGAGGGATTGGTCATTGGTAGATAAAGTTAGGTCCTATAATTGGATTACATGTAGGATTTCTGATTTGATCATATTGGGTCTAAATCAATTTAGCAGTTGATCAAACTGAGTCAAGTGTTGATAGGATGAGATCAATAGAACTTAAGATCATACAATTATTATTGATCGAATCGATTGACACCCATATATAGAATCGATTAACCTAAAGACCTAATTCGACTCTATGGACTAAATCTGATTTATCTAAGCTAACCTATTCGGATCAATTATCCAATTGGTGTCTAAAGCAAGTAATTGAAAGGTGATTATTTAATTGATTCCGTTCATTGATCTGACTAATTTATTGGTGTTTAAAAAAAGCAAGTGGGGGACCCCCACCAATCTCCACTTACCTGATCGATTTGAAAGATTAAGTCTCAAATATAATTGCTTAATGGTTTGATTTAGCCCATGCCAATTACATCAATCATGTGATGACTGATTAGATGAGACCTAAATTCAAATCTCTCCACAAATAATAAGTTTAAAGTCTTCCACCATTGTAGATGTGCGGACGTGCTACCAGTTTTGATTGTTCTAGGCTAGTCACAATGATTCAGTTGCATCAGAAACACACAACCACTCTATTAGCAAAGAGTTGCTCTAAGATAAAGATGGGGTTGGGTCTAATAACTGTTAGGTGAGAGACCCAATGATGGCTTTGCACCTGCTTGTAAACGGTGAGTATTACTTAACTAAGAAGTATGGGCAATAACTGTTAGGTGATCTCACATGACTTAGAGACTAAGTGGCTGCAACATGCTTAGAGAAGCATCTATGTAAAGAGTTGTCCATGCATCGATATTTATTTATGCTATCAATAACTGTTAGGTGAGGTGCACAACATCGATGAGACTGCAGCACCCACTAGAAATTCAGTTGTTGCGTTAGGATTCTCATTTCTCCATCCAAAGAGTGTGGGAGATCAGATAAAATAGTGAGAGTCTCTTTTTACAACTAAAAATTTTTAGAATAAATTATAAAAAATAAATATAAACATCCAATTAGAATATTTGCTCTTTGCTGTTCATTGTGTCAGCTTCTAATGCTCTAGCTTGAATCTTAAATATCAACCAATTAACCAAAACTGATTATATAGACTGACTCACAAACTTAAGAATTATTCTTAATTTTAGAAAATTAAGTAATATTCTCTACCAGATTATTTTGATGTTAACAATCCATCCAACCTATAGTTAACGAGCTATACTTGATAAGTGGATGGACAATGACAATAAAGATAGGTGCTACATGTTGAAGTCTATGTTAGATAAACTCCAATGCATGCATGAGTACATGTTCACTACCAACGACATATTGATTCACCTACAAGTATTGTGAGATGATCAGAGTCGTACAGCGCATCTGATGCATGATGGACAGTCAGTCTATGATCATTATTTGATAATGATCGAGGATATTAAAGAGCCTAAAAGGCTCGATATGATCATGCTAGATGTATATCCTAGAAGCCAATATGACTGACATATTGTAATTAATCTAAGGTATAATTTTATACTTAATATATTGATATGATCAATAAAGAGATAAATTCTTTTTCATTCAAGTGTAATGTGTCCTTGAATCATCTATGGAATTAGTTTTGATACATGCTCTCAAGGTGTTGAAAATTAGAGATTGGTATTTAATTCCTAAAGGCTCCCAATTATAGGATCATCATGAGGATGGTGATAGATCCGGATAGACTGGCACATAAATCACTTTCTTCGAGATAAATAGATCTCTAATCTACTGTGTAAAGATATAGAGCGACGAGTGTGAGTGGTTGTTAGAGAATAACTAGCACTGAGCATGACCATACAAGAGATCACTTAGATTTTTATTCAGTCATCAGTGATTATCTCGATGCTGTAGTTATGTGACTGATCTTTTGACTTGAGATGGTACTACAGGTCGTAGTGAGACTGCTAGAGTTTGATTGACACATAAATATGGATCTCAATGAGCCCTTGTAGTAGATATTGACGACAGGTGATCCACTGTAGGAGTATGATGCGCATCAAGATAGGATCTATCAACCTTGATAGAGAGGAGTAGTCTTATGAGATTTGAGAAGCTAAGTCCATGAATCTGTGGCCACAGTAGAGTGATTGATGAAAAAGAGTTTCTATAGACATCACATCTAGATTTGAGCTAATCGAATCTATCATATGACTGATATTGAGGTTTGACAATTTATCCATGACCTGCCATCTAGTTGGGACTCACGATAGAGGAACTGAATTACACGTTAACTATACCTAGAGGTTTATTTTAGTTCTACTAGGTTGTTACTATATACTGCTAGATGTCATTGGTAGATTATGAGAGCTCATTAGGGTTGTTTTGGATCAATAATTTTTGATTGAGTTAGAGTGAAATTATTTCGATCCATTGAAAAGAGTTTCAATGATACAATGATGTAGATCATTGTATGCCTCACTACCAGATAGAATTGAATCTATGAGGTCACACAACAAAGAGATCATGTTTGAAATTAGTAATTGAGCTTATGAAGTGTCAATTGGGTTTAAAGAAATCCATTGGGTTCATGGTAACCTTGCTAGCATATGGTTGGATCTAATTTCTCTTTTTGTTGGAATTATTTATTTGATAAGTTAATTCTAACTTAATTACCTACTAATTACCTACATGAATAAAATTCATGAGACTCCAATTGTTGGGTATCTAAGGTTATGGATCACATAAATTAAGGATGCAATCTCTTATAAATCTTTTTGATAGTTATTATGGGGTGCCACTTTGAATTGTTCAATTTGGGTGTGTCCATTGATTAGAGGGCCTTTGATTTTCATATGAGGTGTCTCTTGGGTGCAAAAGAGGGTATCTAATTATGGATGCAAGGGCTTCAATAGTTGGTGCCTAATGGGCTTCCTAATGTAAGTTGGATAACTTAAGTTAATAGAAATCCTAATGCAAGTAGGATTTATATTATATGATTGAATAGGATTCAATCTTTGTACTTATAAAAGGGAACCTCCCCTAAGGTCCTAAGATCATCTAAGCCAGCCCCTCTCCACCCCAAGAGAACCTCTCACATCCTCTCTTCCTCCCTCTCTCTTTTCCTTAGGCGTCCCCATGCCATACTACTTGGGACGCGCGTCCCAAGTTTTGCACACGCCCAAGGCATTGGGCAACCTTTCATCTGTGGGTTGTTGGTCTCTTGTGGCACTACAAGGTAAGAAAAAAAGGCTAGATAGGAAGAGAAGATAAAGATCAAGGAGAAAGATCAAACATTGATCACGATTCAGGCTTCGTTCAAATTCAGCAGGTTGAATTTTGGAGAATCAAAATTCAGATCTTAAAGGACTGTTCCAGACTGATCTTGAGTGGATACTCATAGAAGTCGGACATTTGTATAGCTAACAGAGAGCTTCATCTCTTACAGATCCAGATTTGAAGAAAGAGATTGCGAAAAAGGTATATAATTTGATCATAATTTAAAATTCAGCATATATCAATTTCAGCATATGAAATAGATCCATGTGATTTTATATTTTTATGCATGTAAAATTTAGATTAAAATTATTTTAGTCTTATTCTTTACTGTGGTATTTAGAAAATTAAGTTTTGAAACACATATGCATACTTCAAACTCCAAATTCTAACAGTAGTATCAGAGCCACGAATTTTCATATGCTGAATTTTGATACACATATTTTTGAAAAGATTTCAAAATTAATTTTTTTCTTAATACATAAGATGTATGGATGGATCTTCAAATCTGAAATCTAGTTTTAGATTTAGTTTTAGAACATATAGTTGATATGTTGTTGCATGCATAGATCTGAATTTTGATTTACAAAGAGTTCTAGTTAATATTCATATGAAATATTGATACATGCATGAAATCTAAAATTTTTTATGATCTAAATTTTGATTTATATATGTGATATATGATTCCATATTTAAACTATAAATTTATTTTTAATCTTATTCATGACTAGTATATGATATATATGATATCATGCTTAAATCTGAAATTTTGTTTAGATCTAATTATACATGCATATATATGATATATGTTTGTATGTTAAAATTTGAAAATTATTTTTATATTTTAAAACTTACATTAATACAAAAAATTTAAATATGAAATATGATTTTAGAATTTAAAATTTGTGTTTGTGCATGAGAGTTTTGGTTATGAAAAAATTAAAAAATTAGGTCATGTAATAGGATTACATCTAAGATTTTTGATTTGAGTCATATGGGTCTAATTCGATTAAGTAATTGATCAAATTGAGTAAAGTGTTGAATTGAGTTAGATCAATTAAGTTAATGATCATACAATTGTTGTTAATCAAATCGATTGAGTCCCATATGTAGAATCGATTAACCTAAGAACCTAATTTGGCTCATTGGTTTGAGCCTGATATGCTTGAGCTAACTAATTCTGATCAATTGACCTATTGGTGTCTAAAGCAAGTTAATAAGATATGGTTATTTAATTGATTTCGTTAGCCAACCTAGCCAATTCATTGGTGTCTAAGGAAGGCAATGGGGGGACCCCTATCGTTCTCTACTTACTTGGTCAATTTGGAAGATTGGATCTTGAATTAGGTTGCTTAATAATCTAGTTTATCCCATGCCAGTTAGATCAATCATATGATGACTGATTAGATGAGACTTAAATCCAAATCTTCCCATAAATATTAAGTCTATAGGTCCTCCACCATTGTAGATGTGCGGGCGTGCTACCGACGTTGATTGTTCTCAGCTGATCATAGTGGTTCTATTGCATCGAGAATATGCAACCACTCTATTAGCAAAGAGTTGCTCCAGGGTAAGGATGGGGTTGGGTTCAATAACTGTTAGCTGAGGGATCTAATGACGGCCTTGCACCTGCTTGTGAATGGTGGGTTAGGCTTAACTAAGAAGTATGGACAATAACTATTAGGTGAGCCCACATGATTTAGAGACCAGGTTGCTGCAACATGCTTAGTGAAGCATCTGGGTAAGGAGTTGCCTACGCATCGGTGTGCATGTTACCAATAACTGTTAGATGAAGTACATGTCATCGGTGGGACAGCAGCACCCACTAGGAATCTTTTATCACGTCAGGATTTTTATTTCCTTCTCGAAGAGTGGAAGGATCCGAAAAATTAATGAAAATCATTATTTGCATCTTAAAGTCTCTAAAAGTAAATTAAAAGAATTAAGTATAAAAGTCTAACTTGAATCTCTACTCTTGCAGTTAAACCATTATGTCAGCCTCAAACCCTATAGCTCGCATCCTTAAAACCAATCGTTTGACTGATAATAATTTCAAAGTCTAGCTCAAAAATCTCAGGATTGTCCTGACTTCAGAAAAGTTAAGCCATGCTCTCGACCAGGATCTCGTTGTATTGCCAAATCGTCCTACTACTAAGTAGAGAGCTACTTTTGAAAAGTGGACGAATGAAGATAGTCAGATTAAGTGCTATGAGCTGGCGTCTATGTCAAACGAGTTGTAAAACCAGCACAAGCATATGCCCACTGTCCGAGCCATGATTACTCACGTACAAGAGTTGTATGGTGAGTAGAACCATACTGTGTGCTTTGAAGTGTCCAAGTTACTCTTCAATCTGAAGATGCATGAAGGGCAGTCTGTCCATAAGCACTGTATGACAGTGATCAAGGACATGAGGAGCTTGGAAAGCTCAGACTGGATATGCAAAAGGAATTGCAAATGGATCTGATCCTTCAATCCCTTACCAATTTATATAGTCAATTCATCATGAATTTTCATATGAATAAACTTGACTGCAATATTCTTGAACTTGTCAACATGTTGGTCATAATGGAGGGTATCTTGAAGAGTTCAAAGTGCTCTGTTCTTGCTGTGAAGTGAACTTCTTCTTCCAAGAAAAAATCTGTTGGAAGGAAGAAGGCTAAATCCACAAAGAAGCAGAAGAAAGAGAGCAAGCTAAAAAAGGATGGTCCAAAGGCGGTTGAGATAAAGGAAAAGTATTTCCACTGTCATGCTAAAGGCCACTAGAGGAGGAACTGTCCAAAATATCTGGAGAGCCTAAAGATCAAAAAGAATGATAGACCTTCCAAAGGTATGCTCGTAATTGAATCTAACCTTACAATTTCTTTTACTTCTAGTTGGGTATTAGACTCTAGCTCGAGTGCTCATATATGTACCTCAATGTAGGGTCTGATAGAAAGTAGGAGGTTGAAGAAAGATGATATAATCCTTCGGGTCTGTAATGGAGCCAAGATTGTTGCAGAGGCTATTGACACTTATCCTCTTCGATTATCGTCTGGCGTTGATTAGATTTGAAAGACTGTTATTATGTTCTTATAGCTAGTTAAAATTTAATTTCTATGTCTGTGCTAGCACAAGAAAGTTTTGAAATTAGTTTTAATAAAGACTTTTATTTTATTTATTTACAAAATAAATTGGTTGCACGAGATCTTTTAATTGATAGTCTTTATCACTTGTATGTTGATGTGAATGTGAACCTAAACGAGCAAATAGTGAGTGCCATAGGTCAAATGAGACTCAGAGATGAAATTAACCAGAAGTACTTGTGGCACCATAGACTAGGATATATTGGAGAGAACAGGATAAACAAACTGAAAAATGATGGGATCCTTGGCTCTCTTTGCCCAGAGCCATATCCAGCTTGTGAATCTTGCCTTCGAGGAAAGATGGCTAAGTTACCCTTTATAGGACATGGAGAAAGGGCCACAGAGTTACTTGCCTTGGTACACACCAACGTGTGTGGGCCATTTAATGTGCAGGTCAGGGATGGTTACACCTACTTCATTATCTTTACCAATAATTTGTCTAGGTACGAGTATGTGTATCTAATGAAACACAAGTCTGAGATTTTTGAAAAGTTTATAAAATTCAGGCATGAAGTAGAGAAGCAGACGGATAAATTCGTTAAGGTTCTTCGATCTGATTGAGAAGGTGAATACCTTAGTCGAAAACTTTTGGAATATCTTAAGGACAACGGCATAATCTCTCAGTGGATCCCTCCTGGAACATCTTAGATCAATGAGATATCCGAAAGGAGGAATGGGACTCTATTGGATATAGTCTTATCCATGATGAGCTTCACTGATCTACCCTTATTTCTTTAGAGATATGCCTTGTTAACTGTCATTCACTTGTTGAATAGGGTTCCTTCAAAGTCCGTTCCTATCACACCATATGAGATATGGTTCGGTAAGAAGCCAAGTCTGGGTTATCTTAAGACTTGGGGATGTCCGGCCTATGTCAAGAGACAGATGGCAAAAAAGTTAGAGGATAGATTTATTATAGCTCATTTTATAGGATATCCAAAAGAATTTATGGGATACTACTTCTACTTTTCACAAGATCACAATGTGATTGTGAGTCGAAATGCCATATTTCTAAAAAAATAGTTTATCCAAGATGAAAACAATGGGAGGTTAGTAGAGCTCGAAGAGAATGTCTCTGAAGTGCCCAGAGCTATAGATCCTCAGGAACCTGTAATTCATGTGCCAATAGTTGCTGTTTCTTTACCACCTCATAGATCTAGCAGGATCTCCTGACCTCTTAAAAAGTACATGGGTATGCTTACGGAGGAAGTGAAGGAAATGTGTGGGAAAATTCAATGCAGGGATAAAATGATAATTTTAAATTTTTTTTAAAATTATGATTTTACAGTGAAAAAATATTAATTAATCTAATTAATTAATATGAATTTACCCTATACTAGGATCTAAATATGATATATAGCATGCATGTATTTAAATTTAAAATTTAAATTCGAATAGTAAACACTTTACTGTAATGTGTTCAGAATACAATACCTTTGTGCGGGCAGTAGATCACCGTAATTTGATCATCGTCAGAAGAGTCTGATCATCATGATGCAGCCACACAGTATGTCTGGCCTCTGCGGATCGTCCATACAAAGCTCTCGGTCTGATCAACTCCTCACGAGTGCTAGCTCGTTGTAGAGCCCTTTTGACGGTCGATGCTGATCGAACTCCTTCGATCGATGTCTATCGATTCTTTGGATGCTCTGGATCATCAACAGACATGCTTGAAAGGATGTTGAAATTTTTTTTGAGATTTTGTGGACTCACGACACTCATAGCTCACTTTCTCACTTCCCGAACCCCAGGCTAAAACTCTAGGGAACTCACCGGAAACCTTGCACCCACTTTTCTTTCTTTTTTTTTTTTTCTCTTGAAAGGATATGAACTTCCTTCTCACGCACAAGACTTTCTCATGCCCCAAAATTTTTCTCCAAAAAATCTTCTTCTTGCACGCCCTACTCTTCACTTCCTTTTATAACAACGTCAAACGTCTTATCCAAAAGAAAGGATAAAGATGAGTAATTGCACATTTGAATTCAAATCAAATTTTGAATTCAAATAGACACCAACTCATCCCTTATCCACTAAAAGCATGAGGCGTGGCTTAAATTGTGCATGGAGTGATTTCATGAGAAACCTTTTCTTATGTAATAAATGGGGCGTAAGAAAAGGGATAAGGCGCAATAATTGATTGCCCATTCAAATTCAAAATTTGAATGGCCAACCAATCATCCTTATCCATTCATTTGACACATTAAAGTGGGGCGTGGAGAGGGCTTGGCGTGAGGAAATAATTCATGAGAAGTTCCTTCTCATGAATTCAAATGGGTGCAATGGAAGTGAGGTGGCGCATGGAGATTGGATCAAGGTGGTTTAATTATTTAAACCAACCTAATTGAACCAAATAAGTTAGGTCCAATTAGACTAATTTAAATCTAACTTAATTAGGCTTAATTAGGCTCAATAAAATTCTAATCAAATCAGGAATTGACTAAGTCCAACTCTTGATCAAATCAGGGACCAAACCATCTCGATGATTAGGTCAACTCTTAACCTAATCGGGTCAAACCCAACTGAATCCAATTCAATTAGACTTGATCCAAAAGTAATTACTCAATCAAATTGAGTTAATTAGTGATCAAATCACTAATAAAATCTCTCATAAATACTTTGTGTAAATTCGATGGGCAATCAAGCATCAGAATTCATCGATATGTAATCCTGATCGAAAAGTTCCAACCAGTGGGACTCTTGATCCCGGTACCCATAATGTGTGGAACTCATGATCAGAGAATCTTGATTCTCGATCACTGAGTCCCAAACATATAGGATTCTACACCAGCCATCAGATCAGATAGGAACCTCTAATGTGTGTGACCCCGCAGGTTCGAACCTAAGTCGGTAGCACAGGAACCAATTCCTGTACTATCGAAGTGACCATCTAGCAATGGTACCCGATATTTGGATAGATCAAAGAGTCACAATTGCAACACTGATGTGCAAATCTTAAAATTTGTAAATAAAACCGCAAGCGCACGGTGTGCAGAGTAGCACGACCAGCGAGTACGGGTCGATCCCACAGAGACTTGGTTTTTAAAATGATTTTCAAATCTATGCTCAAGCGAGCTTTAACAAAAATCGAAAGTCGAAAGTTGTTTGCTAAAGACAATAAGACTAAGGATCTAGGGTTTTTTGAATCCACTAGATCTAGATTAGGGAATTCTACCTAGAATTTTTCTTATTGATCCTAACGACTACTCCTCTTGTCTTTCCCAAGCATAGATTATGAAGGGACTAAGGCCCAACGATAATCCATCAAGATTCTTTACAGGGGAGTAGTAACTAGGATCCCTTAGGGTTTTCTCCTCCTATGCACTGAATCAAGCATGAACTATGAAGGGACTCTGACCCAACTGTAGTTCATCAAAAATTCTTGGCAAAAGAGGAAGAAAAAGAAATCCTAAGAAAAAGAAAGAACTCTATGTAAAATCCCTACTCATGATCTAGCTTCATCGCAAACCCTAGAAGGGATGCTTAGCTAGACATGATCTAAATCTACTTGCAAAATTTAAATGCAGAAAAATAAACTACCCTAATTTCATAAATTAAACTATCCTAATTGCATAAAATTAAATTGCATAAATTAAACTATCCTAATTGCAAGAAAAATAAATTGCATAATGTAAAGAGATGAAATTGCATAAAAATAAGATTTTATATATAAAAAAAAATTTATTACAAAAACCTCAAAGCTCGAGGCTTGAAAAGAGAGCTAAAAACCCCACTATCTAGGGTTACAAGCTTGATCTCCAGGAAGAATACATAAAACAAGGGCCTTAGGGGGCTTTTTATAGGCATTTGGGGGTTATAAGGTTTTCAAAACTTTCGATGTGGGACTAAGAGGTTTTAGAGAGTTGTTAGGGGGGTTTATGGTGCGCCGATGGGTCCATGGTCCACGCGCCTGTTGCTGTGGACCAGGCGGCTAATCAGATCACCAAATCAATTGATTTTTGATCAATTTTGATCTGATTTGACTCGGGTTTGATCCAATTGAGTCTTCTTTCTTCATTCTTCAATTCCTGGGTCAATTTAACTCCGTTTTGCATAAAATTTGCGCCGTTGGAATCCTCTTTCTTTGTTCTTTCTATTGATGATCTCTTCTTCTGCAAAATATAATAACAAGTATCAATTTCTTAATAAAGTTAGATAATTTAGATATTAATTGATACTTTTTATGTCAATTTGTGACATAAATCACACCCCCCAACTTAATCATTGCTAGTCCCTTAGCAATGTACCAAAATAAGATCATAATTCAAAAAGATCCTTCTTTTGCAAATTAATTTAAGATCGAAATTCAAGAAGTTTTCTAATATTACTAAGTAATGAGCTTCGAATTAGAATCGATAGTCGGTCTACTTAGAAGCTTTCTTAGAGTACACTTAAAGTTTTATAGCACTTGTGTGAGTGATAACTAACTTAGTATTTCAGTATTAACTTGTACAGGCCAATTATATCATTTTTCATAACTTAGTTCGATTAATTTTCTATACACCCCAGATTAAACAAAGAACTAAGGTAGCTTTCACACTGTATATCTTTTTTTTTTTTTTTTTTTTTTTTTTTTGCTGAGCATCCTGGCCTTCCCACCACCGTTTGACGTGAATCTCAACACTTGACTTAGGTGAAGAGACCCGGTTACTAGGCTTAGGGCAATCCACATTTACTCTGTGTTTTGCATTTTATTTCAGGCAGGTAGCTCTTTCCTTAAATTCAAATTTCTTCAATTGGGGTGTAGAGAAAATTATCTAATTTAAATAATACTCAAATCCTTAATTGACCTTACAATTAACACCTACTTTATCTTGTTAGTGTGCATGTGCAATTGGAAGTGCTAATAGTCTTTAAATGACCTAAGCCACCAAGAGTCTAACCAGCTAATCTTCTCCGTGACTCACTACATTAGCAAATACTTTCTAACTTACTCTTATTTCTTTTATAGATTAATTTATTTCATATATATATATATATATTTATTTATTTATTATTATTTTTTTTTTTACATAATATATTAAATGCAAGAAATAACTCATAGTGGAAGGAAAAGGAAATGATAACACCTGATTTTGTTCAAGCTCTCCCCCCAACTTGACCGACATTGTCCCCAATGGAGTTTATCTAATTTAATTGTCCTAAGCAAACTGAAAACAAAGAAAGCATTAGAAATTAAATAAGCTGGGTTGCCTCCCAGAAGCGCTAAGTTTTATGTCTTCAGTCAGACCAAACCTCGAAGCAACTTAATCAGAATAAGTTGGTTCATAAAGAACCATGGCATCTTCAATAGTCTTGACAGGTAATTCCAAGAATGGTTTTAATCGTTGACCATTAACTTTAAAGATAACACCATTACTTGGGTTTTCAATCTCAACAGCTCCGTGTGAAAAGACTTCCTTTACTAAAAATGGTCCTGTCCATCTAGACCTAAGCTTTCCTGGAAACAGATGTAATCTAGAGTTATATAAGAGTACCTTTTATCCGATATTGAAAGTTTTTCTCATAATTGATTGATCATGAAATGCTTTGGTTCGTTCCTTGTATATCTTTGCATTTTCATAGGCTTCATTTCTAAGTTCTTCTAATTCATTCAACTGAAGCTTTCTATGGTTTCCAGCGTCGTTCAAATTTGTATTTAGTTGTTTGATGGCCCACATGGCTTTGTGTTCTATCTCAATAGGCAAGTGACATGGTTTACCAAACACAATCCTATAAGGAGACATTCCTAGATTGGTCTTGAAAGCGGTTCGGTATGCCCAAAGTGCATCAATTAATTTCAAAGACCAATCCTTTCTATTGGCACTAACAGTTTTTTCCAGAATTTGTTTGATTTGTCGGTTTGACACTTCAACTTGTCCACTAGTTTGAGGATGATATGGTGTGGTCAATTTGTGGGTGACATTATACTTTTTCATCAATGTTGCAAAAGGTCGGTTACAAAAATGGGTTCCCCGATCACTAATGATTGCCCTAGGAATACCGAAACGGGAGAGAATATTTTCTTTAAGAAACTTAATGACCATTTTGCTATCGGGTGTTCTACATGCAATTGCTTCTACCCATTTTGAAACATAATCAACTGCTACTAGAATATATTTATTTCCAAAGAAATTTGGAAATGGTCCCATGAAATCGATTCCCCAAACATCAAAAACTTCAACTACCAAGATTGGGTTGAGTGGCATCATGTGTCGCTTGGTGATTCGGCCCATTTTCTGACATTGAGCATAATTTTTACAATATTCGTGAGCATCCTTAAACAAATTGGGCCAATAAAAACCACATTGGAGAACCTTAGCAGCAGTTTTCTTAGACGTGAAGTGACCCCCACATGCTTGATCATGACAAAAAGATAAAATATTCATGACTTCGTTATCTGGGATACACCTTCTAATAATTTGATCAGGACATTGTTTAAAAAGATAAGGATCATCCCAAATGAAATACTTCACTTGGGCAAAGAATTTATATTTATCCTGCTTAGTCCAATGAGAAGGTATCTTGCCTATGGCTAAATAATTTACAATATCAGCAAACCAAGGTTCAGTAGACAAAGACATGAGTTGCTCATCTGGGAAAGATTCATTGATGGGTGGTTCACTAGATGGTGCAACTGGAATTCGGGACAAATGATCTGCTACAACGTTCTCAGTGCCTTTCTTGTCCCTAATTTCTAGGTCAAATTCTTGAAGGAGCAAAATCCATCTGATTAAACGTGCCTTGGCATCCTTCTTTGCTAGGAGATGTCTAATGGCTGAGTGATCGGTGTAAACAATGGTGTGGGTCCCAACCAAATAAGATCTAAATTTCTCTAAAGCAAAGACAACGGCAAGGAACTCCTTCTCAGTTGTGGTGTAGTTAAGCTGTGCATCATTTAAGGTTTTACTTGCATAATATATCACTCTAGGCAGCTTATTTATTCGTTGACCTAAGATTGCGCCCACAACATGATCGGACGCATCACACATTAATTCAAATGGTTCAGACCAGACAGGAGGATGAATGATTGGAGCTGATACAAGTGTATTTTTTAGAAATTCAAAGGATTCCAAGCACTCATGAGTAAATTCAAATTTGGTATCCTTTGCCAAAAGATTAGTCAGTGGACGTGCTACTTTGCTAAAGTTGGCAATAAACCTTCTATAGAATCCAGCATGACCTAAAAATGAACGTATTTCTTTCACAGATTTAGGTGGTGGAAGACTTGCAATTAGATCTATTTTGGCCTTGTCCACTTCAATCCCCTTTTTAGAAATGACATGGCCAAGAACTATTCCCTGTTTGACCATAAACTGACATTTTTCCCAGTTGAGAACTAGGTGCTTCTCCTTACATCGTTCTAGAACTAATTGCAGGTGATTCAGACACTCGGAGAAGGTTAGACCAAAAACAGAAAAGTCATCCATAAAAATTTCTAGAAATCATTCTATCATATCTGAAAACATGCTGATCATGCATCTCTGAAAGGTTGCCGGTGCATTACATAGTCCAAAGGACATTCGTCTATAGGCAAAAGTACCAAATGGACAGGTGAATGTAGTCTTTTCTTGATCTTCAGCGGCTATGGGGATCTGGTTGTAACCGGAGTATCCATCAAGAAAACAGTAAAACTCTTGTCCGGCTACTCTTTCCAACATTTGATCAATAAATGGCAAAGGAAAGTGATCTTTCCTTGTCACAGCATTCAACTTTCTATAGTCTATACAGACCCTCCATCCCGTTTGGGTCCTAATTGGGATAAGTTCGTTTGCATCATTTTGGACCACTGTTACCCCAGATTTCTTGGGTACTACTTGAACTGGGCTTACCCAAGAGCTATCAGAAATAGGATAAATTATTTCACTATCTAGGAGTTTCAGAATCTCCTTTTTAACTACATCCTTCATAACTGGATTAAGCCTTCTTTGGGCTTCTCTTGTTGGTTTAGCCTCTTCCTCTAAGTATATTCTATGTTGAACTATAGAAGGGCTTATTCCTTTGATATCTGCTATGGTCCAATCTATTGCTTCCTGATTTGCTTTTAGAACTGACACTAACTCCTCCTCTTGCTTGGGATCTAGGTCTGATGCAATAATTACAGGCAAAGTTTTTTTTGGGTCCTAGATATGCATACTTGAGATGTTCTGGGAGGGATTTCAGTTCTAAAATGGGTGCTTCCTCTATCGATGGTTTAGGTGATGATTTCACCATCTCAATGATTGGTTCAGTAGGAAGTGTCGATTCCTGATTAATCTGATTTTCTTTAAGTATTTCATTGACATCCTCAGACTCATGGATTAACCAGGGGTTAGACTCTAGGTCGACTTCATCATCACTAATGTCAATGGATTCATAAATACCATCTTGGACTACATTGACATCAGCATGAGAAGATGATTCCTGTTCTAAGTTAAAAACATTAAGCTCAATGGTCATATTCCCAAAGGATAACTTCATTAGACCATTTCGACAATTGATTTCAGCATTGGCCGTAGCTAAGAATGGTCTTCTTAAAATGATAGGTATATGTCCTTTAGGATTCGCAACTGGCTCAGTCTCTAAAACAATAAAATCTACAGGGAAAATAAAATTTTCAACCTTTATCAGAACATCCTCGACCATTCCCTTAGGGATCCTGAGAGATCTATCGGCTAACTGTAATGTGATCCCAGTAGGTTGAAGTTTTTCTAATCCTAGTTGTTCATACACCGAATATGGAAGGATATTCACACTAGCTCCTAGATCTAGCAAGGCCTTTTTTATATTGGTTTCTCCAATAACACAAGAAATTGTTGGAGCTCCAGGGTCCTTATATTTAATTGGCACATGGCTAGATAGGTATGAACTGACACTTGCAGCCAAAAATGCTTTCTTTGGTACATTAGTGGTCCTTTTCCTAGTGCAAAGATCTTTTAAAAATTTGGCATAAGTTGGAACCTGATGGATTATATCTAAAAGAGGAATATTAACTTGGACTTGTTTAAATACCTCTAAAATTTTGTCTAAATGTTCAGATTTATTGGATTTCAGTCTGTTTGGAAAAGGAGCTCTAGGATTTTTAAGTACTGGACTAGGTGAATTTTCAGTTTCTGGTGCTTGAGGTTGAAAGGTAGTAGTTTTAGAAGGTGACTCGGCAGATGAGTCATCTATATCATCAAGTGCAACTACCTTATTGTCTATTTGTTTTTCTGATCTTAAGGTATGAATGGCATTTACACCATTAACTTGGTTTCCTTGTTGGGGTCGTGGACCATTTTGGTTCCTAGGATTTGGCTCATGTTGGCTAGGTAACCTACCATGTTCTCGTTCACTAATGGTCGAAGCCAGCTGACTTACTTGCATTTCCAGACGGGCTATAGCTTGGGTGTTATTATTTATGAGTTGACCCGTAGTTTGCATAAAGCTGGTATGTGTTTTCATCATGGCTTCTAGGCTTTTCTCTAAAGAGGAAATTTTCTTGTCATTATCATGGAAGCCTGGCGGGTTGTTCATCACTAGGTTGGACCTTAGATTTTGCTGATTGAAATTTGGATTACCTACATTAGGATTCTGGGACCATGAGAAATTCGGGTGATTCCTCCAACCTGGGTTATATGTGGGTGCATAAGGATTGTTCAATGGTCCTTGATAGGTGGCATTCACCTGTGCACACTCATTCGAATAGGAACATTCTTCTAAGACATGGTCTGGTGTATTGCACCTTTTACACATGGGTGCAGATATTTGATTTACATTGGCTGGTCTCTGTAATTCTAAGGCTTCCAATCTACGTGTTAAGGTTGCAATCTTGGCCTCTGATGCTAGGGTTGGTTGAATTTGATGCATTCCTCCTCTTGAAGGTGTAGCTTTATCAGGTTCCCTAGTTGTTTCCCACTGTAAATTTTTCTCGGCTAGGTCTTCTAAGAATTGCCAAGCTTCAGTAGTTTCTTTGTCCATAAATTGGCCTTGGCACATGGACTCTAGCATGGTTCTTGAGTTTGAATCTAACCCCTCATAGATGATCTGGCATAGTCTCCAAGTTTCTATTCCATGGTGTGGGCATTGGGTCAAAAGATTCTTGAAACGATCAAAGTACTTCCAAAATGATTCACCAGCTAGTTGGTAAAATTGATTTATTTCATTCCTAATCCTAGCTGTTTTATGATGGGGAAAATACTTTTTTAAAAATATTCTCACAAAGCCCTCCCAGGTAGTGACAGAATAGTTTGGCAGACTATAAAGCCACTTCTTAGCATTGTCCTTAAGGGCAAAGTTGATTAATCTAAGTTTGACCTCATCCTCTGTTAATTGCAGTTTCATGGTTGCACATACCTCCTCAAATTCTCTAATAAATATATAAGCATCCTCTAATCCTGTGAATTTTGGAAGCATATTTATGATTTGAGGTTTGATTTCAAAATTGTTAGCTGTGGGTTGTGGCAACCTGATACAAGATGGTTGGATGGAGCCAACTGGATAACACAAATCCTCAAGGGTCATGGGTTGGATTGGTTCAGCCATTGGAACAACAGGAATTGACTCAATTCTAACTAGACGACCCGACACTCTTCTCCACACACGAGGTGTACGGTTCTCGATGTTTATACAATTTTTTTTTTTTTAATAAAATTTTTATGTATAAGGAAAAGAAAAAAAAGAGAAAAAGTTCTAAAGAGAAGATCCTAAGGAGTCCTAAATCTAAAGAAAAGTAACCAAATTAATTTAAATTTTAAATTTTTTTGTTTTTTCAAACAAGTGAATCAATAAATTAAACTCAATCTATCCTAGGGTTAACCTAAATCTAGACAGCTCCTAACTGTTCCAAGATGACCCTTCAAACCTTCCAAGTGGAGATTGATCAACTAGTTAGCCAGGTAAGTATAAGAGGTGGGAGGTTCACTCATCGTTGCCTTTCTAGACACCAAACGAGTTGGCCAGGCCAGCAACTGAACCAATTTAACAAACCACCCTCAGGGACTTGCCTAGACACCAACTAATCAAACAACTCAAACTTGGTAGAACTCTTAGGGTTCCTTGTCCTATTGAGCTCGAATTCCTTAAGGTTGACGTCTAATTGATTTTAAGATTAAAAGTCTAGGTAATGCAATATGATGGAGATGGTTTTTGGGCTAAGGAAGGGTAATGAAATTCCCACCTTATCTTGTTAATGGGTTGATGCCCTTAGATTAATTATGAAAATGCAAATACAAATAAACAAGATGACCAAGAATGTAAAAGATTTTAATTTAGAATTTTTTTTTATTTTGATATTTTACTTCACGATTATGAAATGTCTTTTGTTTTGTTTTATATATATATTTTTTTTTTGTGATTAAGTAAATTCAAATGATTAGGTCTAAAAGCAAAAGTAATTAACTAAAAATAATAAAAGAGAAATTAGAAGCGTACCTGAGTTTTTCAGTATCACCAACTAAATATAGAAACCTAAAGAAAAAAAAAAAGAGAGTTATAATGCATGAAGAACAAATATTTGAAAACAATTTAAAATGCCAAATCCCCGGCAACGGCGCCAAAACTTGATGTGCAAATCTTAAAATTTGTAAATAAAACCGCAAGCGCACGGTGTGCAGAGTAGCACGACCAGCGAGTACGGGTCGATCCCACAGAGACTTGGTTTTTAAAATGATTTTCAAATCTATGCTCAAGCGAGCTTTAACAAAAATCGAAAGTCGAAAGTTGTTTGCTAAAGACAATAAGACTAAGGATCTAGGGTTTTTTGAATCCACTAGATCTAG